>NW_027665498.1:0-79000 GCF_963924005.1 Protomyctophum bolini | reverse complement strand
TGAGAAACGAGGCTAACTTTTTTTTCAAAATTTCAAAAAACATGGGCTATAACCCATCGTTTTTGTCATTTCGTCATTTTTTTCAAATCCTCAAAAATGATGAAAAACGGCGCGCTATAGTATGCCGTACGATATGGGCTATAGCCCATGGTCCAAAATGATGAGAAACGAGGCTAACTTTTTTTTTCAAAATTTCAAAAAACATGGGCTATAACCCATCGTTTTTGTCATTTTGTCATTTTTTTCAAATCCTCAAAAATGATGAAAAACGGCGCGCTATAGTATGCCGTACGATATGGGCTATAGTCCATGGTCCAAAATGATGAGAAACGAGGCTAACTTTTTTTTTCAAAATTTCAAAAACATGGGCTATAACCCATCGTTTTTGTCATTTCGTCATTTTTTTCAAATCCTCAAAAATGATGAAAAACGGCGCGCTATAGTATGCCGTACGATATGGGCTATAGCCCATGGTCCAAAATGATGAGAAACGAGGCTAACTTTTTTTTCAAAATTTCAGAAAACATGGGCTATAACCCATCGTTTTTGTAATTTCGTCATTTTTTTCAAATCCTCAAAAATGATGAAAAACGGCACGCTATAGTATGCCGTACGATATGGGCTATAGCCCATGGTCCAAAATGATGAGAAACGAGGCTAACTTTTTTTTTCAAAATTTCAAAAAACATGGGCTATAACCCATCGTTTTTGTCATTTTGTAATTTTTTTCAAATCCTCAAAAATGATGAAAAACGGCGCGCTATAGTATGCCGTACGATATGGGCTATAGCCCATGGTCCAAAATGATGAGAAACGAGGCTAACTCTTTTTTTCAAAATTTCAAAAAACATGGGCTATAACCCATCGTTTTTGTCATTTTGTCATTTTTTTCAAAAATGATGAAAAACGGCGCGCTATAGTATGCCGTACGATATGGGCTATAGCCCATGGTCCAAAATGATGAGAAACGAGGCTAACTTTTTTTTTCAAAATTTCAAAAACATGGGATATAACCCATCGTTTTTGTCATTTCGTCATTTTTTTCAAATCCTCAAAAAGATGAAAAACGGCGCGCTATAGTATGCCGTACGATATGGGCTATAGCCCATGGTCCAAAATGATGAGAAACGAGGATAATTTTTTTTTTCAAAATTTCAAAAAACATGGGCTATAACCCATCGTTTTTGTCATTTTGTCATTTTTTTCAAATCCTCAAAAATGATGAAAAACGGCGCGCTATAGTATGCCGTACGATATGGGCTATAGCCCATGGTCCAAAATGATGAGAAACGAGGCTAACTTTTTTTTTCAAAATTTCAAAAACATGGGCTATAACCCATCGTTTTTGTCATTTCGTCATTTTTTTCAAATCCTCAAAAATGATGAAAAACGGCGCGCTATAGTATGCCGTACGATATGGGCTATAGCCCATGGTCCAAAATGATGAGAAACGAGGATAACTTTTTTTTTCAAAATTTCAAAAAACATGGGCTATAACCCATCGTTTTTGTCATTTTGTCATTTTTTTCAAATCCTCAAAAATGATGAAAAACGGCGCGCTATAGTATGCCGTACGATATGGGCTATAGCCCATGGTCCAAAATGATGAGAAACGAGGCTAACTTTTTTTTTCAAAATTTCAAAAACATGGGCTATAACCCATCGTTTTTGTCATTTCGTCATTTTTTTCAAATCCTCAAAAATGATGAAAAACGGCGCGCTATAGTATGCCGTACGATATGGGCTATAGCCCATGGTCCAAAATGATGAGAAACGAGGCTAACCTTTTTTTCAAAATTTCAAAAAACATGGGCTATAACCCATCGTTTTTGTCATTTTGTCATTTTTTTCAAATCCTCAAAAATGATGAAAAACGGCGCGCTATAGTATGCCGTACGATATGGGCTATAGCCCATGGTCCAAAATGATGAGAAACGAGGCTAACTTTTTTTTTCAAAATTTCAAAAACATGGGCTATAACCCATCGTTTTTGTCATTTCGTCATTTTTTTCAAATCCTCAAAAATGATGAAAAACGGCGCGCTATAGTATGTCGTACGATATGGGCTATAGCCCATGGTCCAAAATGATGAGAAACGAGGCTAACTTTTTTTTTCAAAATTTCAAAAACATGGGCTATAACCCATCGTTTTTGTCATTTCGTCATTTTTTTCAAATCCTCAAAAATGATGAAAAACGGCGCGCTATAGTATGCCGTACGATATGGGCTATAGCCCATGGTCCAAAATGATGAGAAACAAGGCTAACTTTTTTTTCAAAATTTCAAAAAACATGGGCTATAACCCATCGTTTTTGTCATTTCGTCATTTTTTAAAAATCCTCAAAAATGATGAAAAACGGCGCGCTATAGTATGCCGTACGATATGGGCTATAGCCCATGGTCCAAAATGATGAGAAACGAGGCTAACTTTTTTTTTCAAAATTTCAAAAACATGGGCTATAACCCATCGTTTTTGTCATTTCGTCATTTTTTTCAAATCCTCAAAAATGATGAAAAACGGCGCGCTATAGTATGCCGTACGATATGGGCTATAGCCCATGGTCCAAAATGATGAGAAACAAGGCTAACTTTTTTTTCAAAATTTCAAAAAACATGGGCTATAACCCATCGTTTTTGTCATTTCGTCATTTTTTTAAAATCCTCAAAAATGATGAAAAACGGCGCGCTATAGTATGCCGTACGATATGGGCTATAGCCCATGGTCCAAAATGATGAGAAACGAGGATAACTTTTTTTTCAAAATTTCAAAAAACATGGGCTATAACCCATCGTTTTTGTCATTTTGTCATTTTTTTCAAATCCTCAAAAATGATGAAAAACGGCGCGCTATAGTATGCCGTACGATATGGGCTATAGCCCATGGTCCAAAATGATGAGAAACGAGGCTAACTTTTTTTTTCAAAATTTCAAAAACATGGGCTATAACCCATCGTTTTTGTCATTTCGTCATTTTTTTCAAATCCTCAAAAATGATGAAAAACGGCGCGCTATAGTATGCCGTACGATATGGGCTATAGCCCATGGTCCAAAATGATGAGAAACGAGGATAACTTTTTTTTTCAAAATTTCAAAAAACATGGGCTATAACCCATCGTTTTTGTCATTTCGTCATTTTTTTCAAATCCTCAAAAATTATGAAAAACGGCGCGCTATAGTATGCCGTACGATATGGGCTATAGCCCATGGTCCAAAATGATGAGAAACAAGGCTAACCTTTTTTTCAAAATTTCAAAAAACATGGGCTATAACCCATCGTTTTTGTCATTTCGTCATTTTTTTAAAATCCTCAAAAATGATGAAAAACGGCGCGCTATAGTATGCCGTACGATATGGGCTATAGCCCATGGTCCAAAATGATGAGAAACGAGGATAACTTTTTTTTCAAAATTTCAAAAAACATGGGCTATAACCCATCGTTTTTGTCATTTTGTCATTTTTTTCAAATCCTCAAAAATGATGAAAAACGGCGCGCTATAGTATGCCGTACGATATGGGCTATAGCCCATGGTCCAAAATGATGAGAAACGAGGCTAACTTTTTTTTTCAAAATTTCAAAAACATGGGCTATAACCCATCGTTTTTGTCATTTCGTCATTTTTTTCAAATCCTCAAAAATGATGAAAAACGGCGCGCTATAGTATGCCGTACGATATGGGCTATAGCCCATGGTCCAAAATGATGAGAAACAAGGCTAACTTTTTTTTCAAAATTTCAAAAAACATGGGCTATAACCCATCGTTTTTGTCATTTCGTCATTTTTTTAAAATCCTCAAAAATGATGAAAAACGGCGCGCTATAGTATGCCGTACGATATGGGCTATAGCCCATGGTCCAAAATGATGAGAAACGAGGATAACTTTTTTTTCAAAATTTCAAAAAACATGGGCTATAACCCATCGTTTTTGTCATTTTGTCATTTTTTTCAAATCCTCAAAAATGATGAAAAACGGCGCGCTATAGTATGCCGTACGATATGGGCTATAGCCCATGGTCCAAAATGATGAGAAACGAGGCTAACTTTTTTTTTCAAAATTTCAAAAACATGGGCTATAACCCATCGTTTTTGTCATTTCGTCATTTTTTTCAAATCCTCAAAAATGATGAAAAACGGCGCGCTATAGTATGCCGTACGATATGGGCTATAGCCCATGGTCCAAAATGATGAGAAACGAGGCTAACTTTTTTTTTCAAAATTTCAAAAACATGGGCTATAACCCATCGTTTTTGTCATTTCGTCATTTTTTTCAAATCCTCAAAAATGATGAAAAACGGCGCGCTATAGTATGCCGTACGATATGGGCTATAGCCCATGGTCCAAAATGATGAGAAACGAGGATAACTTTTTTTTTCAAAATTTCAAAAAACATGGGCTATAACCCATCGTTTTTGTCATTTTGTCATTTTTTTCAAATCCTCAAAAATGATGAAAAACGGCGCGCTATAGTATGCCGTACGATATGGGCTATAGCCCATGGTCCAAAATGATGAGAAACGAGGCTAACTTTTTTTTTCAAAATTTCAAAAACATGGGCTATAACCCATCGTTTTTGTCATTTCGTAATTTTTTTCAAATCCTCAAAAATGATGAAAAACGGCGCGCTATAGTATGTCGTACGATATGGGCTATAGCCCATGGTCCAAAATGATGAGAAACGAGGCTAACTTTTTTTTCAAAATTTCAAAAAACATGGGCTATAACCCATCGTTTTTGTCATTTCGTCATTTTTTTCAAATCCTCAAAAATGATGAAAAACGGCGCGCTATAGTATGCCGTACGATATGGGCTATAGCCCATGGTCCAAAATGATGAGAAACGAGGCTAACTTTTTTTTCAAAATTTCAAAAAACATGGGCTATAACCCATCGTTTTTGTCATTTTGTCAATCCTCAAAAATGATGAAAAACGGCGCGCTATAGTATGCCGTACGATATGGGCTATAGCCCATGGTCCAAAATGATGAGAAACGAGGCTAACTTTTTTTTTCAAAATTTCAAAAACATGGGCTATAACCCATCGTTTTTGTCATTTCGTCATTTTTTTCAAATCCTCAAAAATGATGAAAAACGGCGCGCTATAGTATGCCGTACGATATGGGCTATAGCCCATGGTCCAAAATGATGAGAAACAAGGCTAACTTTTTTTTCAAAATTTCAAAAAACATGGGCTATAACCCATCGTTTTTGTCATTTCGTCATTTTTTTAAAATCCTCAAAAATGATGAAAAACGGCGCGCTATAGTATGCCGTACGATATGGGCTATAGCCCATGGTCCAAAATGATGAGAAACGAGGATAACTTTTTTTTCAAAATTTCAAAAAACATGGGCTATAACCCATCGTTTTTGTCATTTTGTCATTTTTTTCAAATCCTCAAAAATGATGAAAAACGGCGCGCTATAGTATGCCGTACGATATGGGCTATAGCCCATGGTCCAAAATGATGAGAAACGAGGCTAACTTTTTTTTTCAAAATTTCAAAAACATGGGCTATAACCCATCGTTTTTGTCATTTCGTCATTTTTTTCAAATCCTCAAAAATGATGAAAAACGGCGCGCTATAGTATGCCGTACGATATGGGCTATAGCCCATGGTCCAAAATGATGAGAAACGAGGCTAACTTTTTTTTTCAAAATTTCAAAAACATGGGCTATAACCCATCGTTTTTGTCATTTCGTCATTTTTTTCAAATCCTCAAAAATGATGAAAAACGGCGCGCTATAGTATGCCGTACGATATGGGCTATAGCCCATGGTCCAAAATGATGAGAAACGAGGATAACTTTTTTTTTCAAAATTTCAAAAAACATGGGCTATAACCCATCGTTTTTGTCATTTTGTCATTTTTTTCAAATCCTCAAAAATGATGAAAAACGGCGCGCTATAGTATGCCGTACGATATGGGCTATAGCCCATGGTCCAAAATGATGAGAAACGAGGCTAACTTTTTTTTTCAAAATTTCAAAAACATGGGCTATAACCCATCGTTTTTGTCATTTCGTAATTTTTTTCAAATCCTCAAAAATGATGAAAAACGGCGCGCTATAGTATGTCGTACGATATGGGCTATAGCCCATGGTCCAAAATGATGAGAAACGAGGCTAACTTTTTTTTCAAAATTTCAAAAAACATGGGCTATAACCCATCGTTTTTGTCATTTCGTCATTTTTTTCAAATCCTCAAAAATGATGAAAAACGGCGCGCTATAGTATGCCGTACGATATGGGCTATAGCCCATGGTCCAAAATGATGAGAAACGAGGCTAACTTTTTTTTCAAAATTTCAAAAAACATGGGCTATAACCCATCGTTTTTGTCATTTCGTCATTTTTTTCAAATCCTCAAAAATGATGAAAAACGGCGCGCTATAGTATGCCGTACGATATGGGCTATAGCCCATGGTCCAAAATGATGAGAAACGAGGCTAACTTTTTTTTTCAAAATTTCAAAAAACATGGGCTATAACCCATCGTTTTTGTCATTTTGTCATTTTTTTCAAATCCTCAAAAATGATGAAAAACGGCGCGCTATAGTATGCCGTACGATATGGGCTATAGTCCATGGTCCAAAATGATGAGAAACGAGGCTAACTTTTTTGTTCAAAATTTCAAAAACATGGGCTATAACCCATCGTTTTTGTCATTTTGTCATTTTTTTCAAATCCTCAAAAATGATGAAAAACGGCGCGCTATAGTATGCCGTACGATATGGGCTATAGCCCATGGTCCAAAATGATGAGAAACGAGGCTAACTTTTTTTTTCAAAATTTCAAAAAACATGGGCTATAACCCATCGTTTTTGTCATTTTGTAATTTTTTTCAAATCCTCAAAAATGATGAAAAACGGCGCGCTATAGTATGCCGTACGATATGGGCTATAGCCCATGGTCCAAAATGATGAGAAACGAGGCTAACTCTTTTTTTCAAAATTTCAAAAAACATGGGCTATAACCCATCGTTTTTGTCATTTTGTCATTTTTTTCAAATCCTCAAAAATGATGAAAAACGGCGCGCTATAGTATGCCGTACGATATGGGCTATAGCCCATGGTCCAAAATGATGAGAAACGAGGCTAACTTTTTTTTTCAAAATTTCAAAAACATGGGCTATAACCCATCGTTTTTGTCATTTCGTCATTTTTTTCAAATCCTCAAAAATTATGAAAAACGGCGCGCTATAGTATGCCGTACGATATGGGCTATAGCCCATGGTCCAAAATGATGAGAAACAAGGCTAACCTTTTTTTCAAAATTTCAAAAAACATGGGCTATAACCCATCGTTTTTGTCATTTCGTCATTTTTTTAAAATCCTCAAAAATGATGAAAAACGGCGCGCTATAGTATGCCGTACGATATGGGCTATAGCCCATGGTCCAAAATGATGAGAAACGAGGCTAACTCTTTTTTTCAAAATTTCAAAAAACATGGGCTATAACCCATCGTTTTTGTCATTTCGTCATTTTTTTCAAATCCTCAAAAAGGATGAAAAACGGCGCGCTATAGTATGCCGTACGATATGGGCTATAGCCCATGGTCCAAAATGATGAGAAACGAGGATAATTTTTTTTTTCAAAATTTCAAAAAACATGGGCTATAACCCATCGTTTTTGTCATTTTGTCATTTTTTTCAAATCCTCAAAAATGATGAAAAACGGCGCGCTATAGTATGCCGTACGATATGGGCTATAGCCCATGGTCCAAAATGATGAGAAACGAGGCTAACTTTTTTTTTCAAAATTTCAAAAACATGGGCTATAACCCATCGTTTTTGTCATTTCGTCATTTTTTTCAAATCCTCAAAAATGATGAAAAACGGCGCGCTATAGTATGCCGTACGATATGGGCTATAGCCCATGGTCCAAAATGATGAGAAACGAGGATAACTTTTTTTTTCAAAATTTCAAAAAACATGGGCTATAACCCATCGTTTTTGTCATTTTGTCATTTTTTTCAAATCCTCAAAAATGATGAAAAACGGCGCGCTATAGTATGCCGTACGATATGGGCTATAGCCCATGGTCCAAAATGATGAGAAACGAGGCTAACTTTTTTTTTCAAAATTTCAAAAACATGGGCTATAACCCATCGTTTTTGTCATTTCGTCATTTTTTTCAAATCCTCAAAAATGATGAAAAACGGCGCGCTATAGTATGCCGTACGATATGGGCTATAGCCCATGGTCCAAAATGATGAGAAACGAGGCTAACCTTTTTTTCAAAATTTCAAAAAACATGGGCTATAACCCATCGTTTTTGTCATTTTGTCATTTTTTTCAAATCCTCAAAAATGATGAAAAACGGCGCGCTATAGTATGCCGTACGATATGGGCTATAGCCCATGGTCCAAAATGATGAGAAACGAGGCTAACTTTTTTTTTCAAAATTTCAAAAACATGGGCTATAACCCATCGTTTTTGTCATTTCGTCATTTTTTTCAAATCCTCAAAAATTATGAAAAACGGCGCGCTATAGTATGCCGTACGATATGGGCTATAGCCCATGGTCCAAAATGATGAGAAACAAGGCTAACCTTTTTTTCAAAATTTCAAAAAACATGGGCTATAACCCATCGTTTTTGTCATTTCGTCATTTTTTTAAAATCCTCAAAAATGATGAAAAACGGCGCGCTATAGTATGCCGTACGATATGGGCTATAGCCCATGGTCCAAAATGATGAGAAACGAGGATAACTTTTTTTTCAAAATTTCAAAAAACATGGGCTATAACCCATCGTTTTTGTCATTTTGTCATTTTTTTCAAATCCTCAAAAATGATGAAAAACGGCGCGCTATAGTATGCCGTACGATATGGGCTATAGCCCATGGTCCAAAATGATGAGAAACGAGGCTAACTTTTTTTTTCAAAATTTCAAAAACATGGGCTATAACCCATCGTTTTTGTCATTTCGTCATTTTTTTCAAATCCTAAAAAATGATGAAAAACGGCGCGCTATAGTATGCCGTACGATATGGGCTATAGCCCATGGTCCAAAATGATGAGAAACAAGGCTAACTTTTTTTTCAAAATTTCAAAAAACATGGGCTATAACCCATCGTTTTTGTCATTTCGTCATTTTTTTAAAATCCTCAAAAATGATGAAAAACGGCGCGCTATAGTATGCTGTACGATATGGGCTATAGCCCATGGTCCAAAATGATGAGAAACGAGGATAACTTTTTTTTCAAAATTTCAAAAAACATGGGCTATAACCCATCGTTTTTGTCATTTCGTCATTTTTTAAAAATCCTCAAAAATGATGAAAAACGGCGCGCTATAGTATGCCGTACGATATGGGCTATAGCCCATGGTCCAAAATGATGAGAAACGAGGCTAACTTTTTTTTTCAAAATTTCAAAAACATGGGCTATAACCCATCGTTTTTGTCATTTCGTCATTTTTTTCAAATCCTCAAAAATTATGAAAAACGGCGCGCTATAGTATGCCGTACGATATGGGCTATAGCCCATGGTCCAAAATGATGAGAAACGAGGCTAACTTTTTTTTTCAAAATTTCAAAAACATGGGCTATAACCCATCGTTTTTGTCATTTCGTCATTTTTTTCAAATCCTCAAAAATGATGAAAAACGGCGCGCTATAGTATGCCGTACGATATGGGCTATAGCCCATGGTCCAAAATGATGAGAAACAAGGCTAACTTTTTTTTCAAAATTTCAAAAAACATGGGCTATAACCCATCGTTTTTGTCATTTCGTCATTTTTTAAAAATCCTCAAAAATGATGAAAAACGGCGCGCTATAGTATGCCGTACGATATGGGCTATAGCCCATGGTCCAAAATGATGAGAAACGAGGATAACTTTTTTTTCAAAATTTCAAAAAACATGGGCTATAACCCATCGTTTTTGTCATTTCGTCATTTTTTAAAAATCCTCAAAAATGATGAAAAACGGCGCGCTATAGTATGCCGTACGATATGGGCTATAGCCCATGGTCCAAAATGATGAGAAACGAGGCTAACTTTTTTTTTCAAAATTTCAAAAAACATGGGCTATAACCCATCGTTTTTGTCATTTTGTCATTTTTTTCAAATCCTCAAAAATGATGAAAAACGGCGCGCTATAGTATGCCGTACGATATGGGCTATAGCCCATGGTCCAAAATGATGAGAAACGAGGCTAACTTTTTTTTCAAAATTTCAGAAAACATGGGCTATAACCCATCGTTTTTGTAATTTCGTCATTTTTTTCAAATCCTCAAAAATGATGAAAAACGGCACGCTATAGTATGCCGTACGATATGGGCTATAGCCCATGGTCCAAAATGATGAGAAACGAGGCTAACTTTTTTTTTCAAAATTTCAAAAAACATGGGCTATAACCCATCGTTTTTGTCATTTTGTAATTTTTTTCAAATCCTCAAAAATGATGAAAAACGGCGCGCTATAGTATGCCGTACGATATGGGCTATAGCCCATGGTCCAAAATGATGAGAAACGAGGCTAACTCTTTTTTTCAAAATTTCAAAAAACATGGGCTATAACCCATCGTTTTTGTCATTTTGTCATTTTTTTCAAATCCTCAAAAATGATGAAAAACGGCGCGCTATAGTATGCCGTACGATATGGGCTATAGCCCATGGTCCAAAATGATGAGAAACGAGGCTAACTTTTTTTTTCAAAATTTCAAAAACATGGGCTATAACCCATCGTTTTTGTCATTTCGTCATTTTTTCAAATCCTCAAAAAGGATGAAAAACGGCGCGCTATAGTATGCCGTACGATATGGGCTATAGCCCATGGTCCAAAATGATGAGAAACGAGGATAATTTTTTTTTTCAAAATTTCAAAAAACATGGGCTATAACCCATCGTTTTTGTCATTTTGTCATTTTTTTCAAATCCTCAAAAATGATGAAAAACGGCGCGCTATAGTATGCCGTACGATATGGGCTATAGCCCATGGTCCAAAATGATGAGAAACGAGGCTAACTTTTTTTTTCAAAATTTCAAAAACATGGGCTATAACCCATCGTTTTTGTCATTTCGTCATTTTTTTCAAATCCTCAAAAATGATGAAAAACGGCGCGCTATAGTATGCTGTACGATATGGGCTATAGCCCATGGTCCAAAATGATGAGAAACGAGGATAACTTTTTTTTTCAAAATTTCAAAAAACATGGGCTATAACCCATCGTTTTTGTCATTTTGTCATTTTTTTCAAATCCTCAAAAATGATGAAAAACGGCGCGCTATAGTATGCCGTACGATATGGGCTATAGCCCATGGTCCAAAATGATGAGAAACGAGGCTAACTTTTTTTTTCAAAATTTCAAAAACATGGGCTATAACCCATCGTTTTTGTCATTTCGTCATTTTTTTCAAATCCTCAAAAATGATGAAAAACGGCGCGCTATAGTATGCCGTACGATATGGGCTATAGCCCATGGTCCAAAATGATGAGAAACGAGGCTAACTTTTTTTTTCAAAATTTCAAAAACATGGGCTATAACCCATCGTTTTTGTCATTTCGTCATTTTTTCAAATCCTCAAAAAGGATGAAAAACGGCGCGCTATAGTATGCCGTACGATATGGGCTATAGCCCATGGTCCAAAATGATGAGAAACGAGGATAATTTTTTTTTTCAAAGTTTCAAAAAACATGGGCTATAACCCATCGTTTTTGTCATTTTGTCATTTTTTTCAAATCCTCAAAAATGATGAAAAACGGCGCGCTATAGTATGCCGTACGATATGGGCTATAGCCCATGGTCCAAAATGATGAGAAACGAGGCTAACTTTTTTTTTCAAAATTTCAAAAACATGGGCTATAACCCATCGTTTTTGTCATTTCGTCATTTTTTTCAAATCCTCAAAAATGATGAAAAACGGCGCGCTATAGTATGCCGTACGATATGGGCTATAGCCCATGGTCCAAAATGATGAGAAACGAGGATAACTTTTTTTTTCAAAATTTCAAAAAACATAGGCTATAACCCATCGTTTTTGTCATTTTGTCATTTTTTTCAAATCCTCAAAAATGATGAAAAACGGCGCGCTATAGTATGCCGTACGATATGGGCTATAGCCCATGGTCCAAAATGATGAGAAACGAGGCTAACTTTTTTTTTCAAAATTTCAAAAACATGGGCTATAACCCATCGTTTTTGTCATTTCGTCATTTTTTTCAAATCCTCAAAAATGATGAAAAACGGCGCGCTATAGTATGCCGTACGATATGGGCTATAGCCCATGGTCCAAAATGATGAGAAACGAGGCTAACCTTTTTTTCAAAATTTCAAAAAACATGGGCTATAACCCATCGTTTTTGTCATTTTGTCATTTTTTTCAAATCCTCAAAAATGATGAAAAACGGCGCGCTATAGTATGCCGTACGATATGGGCTATAGCCCATGGTCCAAAATGATGAGAAACGAGGCTAACTTTTTTTTTCAAAATTTCAAAAACATGGGCTATAACCCATCGTTTTTGTCATTTCGTCATTTTTTTCAAATCCTCAAAAATTATGAAAAACGGCACGCTATAGTATGCCGTACGATATGGGCTATAGCCCATGGTCCAAAATGATGAGAAACAAGGCTAACCTTTTTTTCAAAATTTCAAAAAACATGGGCTATAACCCATCGTTTTTGTCATTTCGTCATTTTTTTAAAATCCTCAAAAATGATGAAAAACGGCGCGCTATAGTATGCCGTACGATATGGGCTATAGCCCATGGTCCAAAATGATGAGAAACGAGGATAACTTTTTTTTCAAAATTTCAAAAAACATGGGCTATAACCCATCGTTTTTGTCATTTTGTCATTTTTTTCAAATCCTCAAAAATGATGAAAAACGGCGCGCTATAGTATGCCGTACGATATGGGCTATAGCCCATGGTCCAAAATGATGAGAAACGAGGCTAACTTTTTTTTTCAAAATTTCAAAAACATGGGCTATAACCCATCGTTTTTGTCATTTCGTCATTTTTTTCAAATCCTCAAAAATGATGAAAAACGGCGCGCTATAGTATGCCGTACGATATGGGCTATAGCCCATGGTCCAAAATGATGAGAAACAAGGCTAACTTTTTTTTCAAAATTTCAAAAAACATGGGCTATAACCCATCGTTTTTGTCATTTCGTCATTTTTTAAAAATCCTCAAAAATGATGAAAAACGGCGCGCTATAGTATGCCGTACGATATGGGCTATAGCCCATGGTCCAAAATGATGAGAAACGAGGATAACTTTTTTTTCAAAATTTCAAAAAACATGGGCTATAACCCATCGTTTTTGTCATTTTGTCATTTTTTTCAAATCCTCAAAAATGATGAAAAACGGCGCGCTATAGTATGCCGTACGATATGGGCTATAGCCCATGGTCCAAAATGATGAGAAACGAGGCTAACTTTTTTTTTCAAAATTTCAAAAACATGGGCTATAACCCATCGTTTTTGTCATTTCGTCATTTTTTTCAAATCCTCAAAAATGATGAAAAACGGCGCGCTATAGTATGCCGTACGATATGGGCTATAGCCCATGGTCCAAAATGATGAGAAACGAGGCTAACTTTTTTTTTCAAAATTTCAAAAACATGGGCTATAACCCATCGTTTTTGTCATTTCGTCATTTTTTTCAAATCCTCAAAAATGATGAAAAACGGCGCGCTATAGTATGCCGTACGATATGGGCTATAGCCCATGGTCCAAAATGATGAGAAACGAGGATAACTTTTTTTTCCAAAATTTCAAAAAACATGGGCTATAACCCATCGTTTTTGTCATTTCGTCATTTTTTTCAAATCCTCAAAAATGATGAAAAACGGCGCGCTATAGTATGTCGTACGATATGGGCTATAGCCCATGGTCCAAAATGATGAGAAACGAGGCTAACTTTTTTTTCAAAATTTCAAAAAACATGGGCTATAACCCATCGTTTTTGTCATTTCGTCATTTTTTTCAAATCCTCAAAAATGATGAAAAACGGCGCGCTATAGTATGCCGTACGATATGGGCTATAGCCCATGGTCCAAAATGATGAGAAACGAGGATAACTTTTTTTTTCAAAATTTCAAAAAACATGGGCTATAACCCATCGTTTTTGTCATTTTGTCATTTTTTTCAAATCCTCAAAAATGATGAAAAACGGCGCGCTATAGTATGCCGTACGATATGGGCTATAGCCCATGGTCCAAAATGATGAGAAACGAGGCTAACTTTTTTTTTCAAAATTTCAAAAACATGGGCTATAACCCATCGTTTTTGTCATTTCGTCATTTTTTTCAAATCCTCAAAAATGATGAAAAACGGCGCGCTATAGTATGTCGTACGATATGGGCTATAGCCCATGGTCCAAAATGATGAGAAACGAGGCTAACTTTTTTTTCAAAATTTCAAAAAACATGGGCTATAACCCATCGTTTTTGTCATTTCGTCATTTTTTTCAAATCCTCAAAAAGGATGAAAAACGGCGCGCTATAGTATGCCGTACGATATGGGCTATAGCCCATGGTCCAAAATGATGAGAAACGAGGATAATTTTTTTTTTCAAAATTTCAAAAAACATGGGCTATAACCCATCGTTTTTGTCATTTTGTCATTTTTTTCAAATCCTCAAAAATGATGAAAAACGGCGCGCTATAGTATGCCGTACGATATGGGCTATAGCCCATGGTCCAAAATGATGAGAAACGAGGCTAACTTTTTTTTTCAAAATTTCAAAAACATGGGCTATAACCCATCGTTTTTGTCATTTCGTCATTTTTTTCAAATCCTCAAAAATGATGAAAAACGGCGCGCTATAGTATGCCGTACGATATGGGCTATAGCCCATGGTCCAAAATGATGAGAAACGAGGATAACTTTTTTTTTCAAAATTTCAAAAAACATGGGCTATAACCCATCGTTTTTGTCATTTTGTCATTTTTTTCAAATCCTCAAAAATGATGAAAAACGGCGCGCTATAGTATGCCGTACGATATGGGCTATAGCCCATGGTCCAAAATGATGAGAAACGAGGCTAACTTTTTTTTTCAAAATTTCAAAAACATGGGCTATAACCCATCGTTTTTGTCATTTCGTCATTTTTTTCAAATCCTCAAAAATGATGAAAAACGGCGCGCTATAGTATGCCGTACGATATGGGCTATAGCCCATGGTCCAAAATGATGAGAAACGAGGCTAACCTTTTTTTCAAAATTTCAAAAAACATGGGCTATAACCCATCGTTTTTGTCATTTTGTCATTTTTTTCAAATCCTCAAAAATGATGAAAAACGGTGCGCTATAGTATGCCGTACGATATGGGCTATAGCCCATGGTCCAAAATGATGAGAAACGAGGCTAACTTTTTTTTTCAAAATTTCAAAAACATGGGCTATAACCCATCGTTTTTGTCATTTCGTCATTTTTTTCAAATCCTCAAAAATTATGAAAAACGGCGCGCTATAGTATGCCGTACGATATGGGCTATAGCCCATGGTCCAAAATGATGAGAAACAAGGCTAACCTTTTTTTCAAAATTTCAAAAAACATGGGCTATAACCCATCGTTTTTGTCATTTCGTCATTTTTTTAAAATCCTCAAAAATGATGAAAAACGGCGCGCTATAGTATGCCGTACGATATGGGCTATAGCCCATGGTCCAAAATGATGAGAAACGAGGATAATTCTTTTTTTCAAAATTTCAAAAAACATGGGCTATAACCCATCGTTTTTGTCATTTTGTCATTTTTTTCAAATCCTCAAAAATGATGAAAAACGGCGCGCTATAGTATGCCGTACGATATGGGCTATAGCCCATGGTCCAAAATGATGAGAAACGAGGCTAACTTTTTTTTTCAAAATTTCAAAAACATGGGCTATAACCCATCGTTTTTGTCATTTCGTCATTTTTTTCAAATCCTCAAAAATGATGAAAAACGGCGCGCTATAGTATGCCGTACGATATGGGCTATAGCCCATGGTCCAAAATGATGAGAAACAAGGCTAACTTTTTTTTCAAAATTTCAAAAAACATGGGCTATAACCCATCGTTTTTGTCATTTCGTCATTTTTTAAAAATCCTCAAAAATGATGAAAAACGGCGCGCTATAGTATGCCGTACGATATGGGCTATAGCCCATGGTCCAAAATGATGAGAAACGAGGATAACTTTTTTTTCAAAATTTCAAAAAACATGGGCTATAACCCATCGTTTTTGTCATTTTGTCATTTTTTTCAAATCCTCAAAAATGATGAAAAACGGCGCGCTATAGTATGCCGTACGATATGGGCTATAGCCCATGGTCCAAAATGATGAGAAACGAGGCTAACTTTTTTTTTCAAAATTTCAAAAACATGGGCTATAACCCATCGTTTTTGTCATTTCGTCATTTTTTTCAAATCCTCAAAAATGATGAAAAACGGCGCGCTATAGTATGCCGTACGATATGGGCTATAGCCCATGGTCCAAAATGATGAGAAACGAGGCTAACTTTTTTTTTCAAAATTTCAAAAACATGGGCTATAACCCATCGTTTTTGTCATTTCGTCATTTTTTTCAAATCCTCAAAAATGATGAAAAACGGCGCGCTATAGTATGCCGTACGATATGGGCTATAGCCCATGGTCCAAAATGATGAGAAACGAGGATAACTTTTTTTTTCAAAATTTCAAAAAACATGGGCTATAACCCATCGTTTTTGTCATTTTGTCATTTTTTTCAAATCCTCAAAAATGATGAAAAACGGCGCGCTATAGTATGCCGTACGATATGGGCTATAGCCCATGGTCCAAAATGATGAGAAACGAGGCTAACTTTTTTTTTCAAAATTTCAAAAACATGGGCTATAACCCATCGTTTTTGTCATTTCGTCATTTTTTTCAAATCCTCAAAAATGATGAAAAACGGCGCGCTATAGTATGTCGTACGATATGGGCTATAGCCCATGGTCCAAAATGATGAGAAACGAGGCTAACTTTTTTTTCAAAATTTCAAAAAACATGGGCTATAACCCATCGTTTTTGTCATTTCGTCATTTTTTTCAAATCCTCAAAAATGATGAAAAACGGCGCGCTATAGTATGCCGTACGATATGGGCTATAGCCCATGGTCCAAAATGATAAGAAACGAGGATAATTTTTTTTTTCAAAATTTCAAAAAACATGGGCTATAACCCATCGTTTTTGTCATTTTGTCATTTTTTTCAAATCCTCAAAAATGATGAAAAACGGCGCGCTATAGTATGCCGTACGATATGGGCTATAGCCCATGGTCCAAAATGATGAGAAACGAGGATAACTTTTTTTTTCAAAATTTCAAAAACATGGGCTATAACCCATCGTTTTTGTCATTTCGTCATTTTTTTCAAATCCTCAAAAATGATGAAAAACGGCGCGCTATAGTATGCCGTACGATATGGGCTAAAGCCCATGGTCCAAAATGATGAGAAACGAGGCTAACTTTTTTTTTAAATTTCAAAAAACATGGGCTATAACCCATCGTTTTTGTCATTTCGTCATTTTTTTCAAATCCTCAAAAATGATGAAAAACGGCGCGCTATAGTATGCCGTACGATATGGGCTATAGCCCATGGTCCAAAATGATGAGAAACGAGGATAACTTTTTTTTTCAAAATTTCAAAAAACATGGGCTATAACCCATCGTTTTTGTCATTTTGTCATTTTTTTCAAATCCTCAAAAATGATGAAAAACGGCGCGCTATAGTATGCCGTACGATATGGGCTATAGCCCATGGTCCAAAATGATGAGAAACGAGGCTAACTTTTTTTTTCAAAATTTCAAAAACATGGGCTATAACCCATCGTTTTTGTCATTTCGTAATTTTTTTCAAATCCTCAAAAATGATGCAAAACGGCGCGCTATAGTATGCCGTACGATATGGGCTATAGCCCATGGTCCAAAATGATGAGAAACGAGGCTAACTTTTTTTTCAAAATTTCAAAAAACATGGGCTATAACCCATCGTTTTTGTCATTTCGTCATTTTCTTCAAATCCTCAAAAATGATGAAAAACGGCGCGCTATAGTATGCCGTACGATATGGGCTATAGCCCATGGTCCAAAATGATGAGAAACGAGGATAACTTTTTTTTTCAAAATTTCAAAAAACATGGGCTATAACCCATCGTTTTTGTCATTTTGTCATTTTTTTCAAATCCTCAAAAATGATGAAAAACGGCGCGCTATAGTATGCCGTACGATATGGGCTATAGTCCATGGTCCAAAATGATGAGAAACGAGGCTAACTTTTTTTTTCAAAATTTCAAAAACATGGGCTATAACCCATCGTTTTTGTCATTTCGTCATTTTTTTCAAATCCTCAAAAATGATGAAAAACGGCGCGCTATAGTATGCCGTACGATATGGGCTATAGCCCATGGTCCAAAATGATGAGAAACGAGGCTAACTTTTTTTTCAAAATTTCAGAAAACATGGGCTATAACCCATCGTTTTTGTAATTTCGTCATTTTTTTCAAATCCTCAAAAATGATGAAAAACGGCACGCTATAGTATGCCGTACGATATGGGCTATAGCCCATGGTCCAAAATGATGAGAAACGAGGCTAACTTTTTTTTTCAAAATTTCAAAAAACATGGGCTATAACCCATCGTTTTTGTCATTTTGTAATTTTTTTCAAATCCTCAAAAATGATGAAAAACGGCGCGCTATAGTATGCCGTACGATATGGGCTATAGCCCATGGTCCAAAATGATGAGAAACGAGGCTAACTTTTTTTTTCAAAATTTCAAAAACATGGGCTATAACCCATCGTTTTTGTCATTTCGTCATTTTTTTCAAATCCTCAAAAATGATGAAAAACGGCGCGCTATAGTATGCCGTACGATATGGGCTATAGCCCATGGTCCAAAATGATGAGAAACAAGGCTAACTTTTTTTTCAAAATTTCAAAAAACATGGGCTATAACCCATCGTTTTTGTCATTTCGTCATTTTTTAAAAATCCTCAAAAATGATGAAAAACGGCGCGCTATAGTATGCCGTACGATATGGGCTATAGCCCATGGTCCAAAATGATGAGAAACGAGGAACACTTTTTTTTCAAAATTTCAAAAAACATGGGCTATAACCCATCGTTTTTGTCATTTTGTCATTTTTTTCAAATCCTCAAAAATGATGAAAAACGGCGCGCTATAGTATGCCGTACGATATGGGCTATAGCCCATGGTCCAAAATGATGAGAAACGAGGCTAACCTTTTTTTTCAAAATTTCAAAAACATGGGCTATAACCCATCGTTTTTGTCATTTCGTCATTTTTTTCAAATCCTCAAAAATGATGAAAAACGGCGCGCTATAGTATGCCGTACGATATGGGCTATAGCCCATGGTCCAAAATGATGAGAAACGAGGCTAACTTTTTTTTTCAAAATTTCAAAAACATGGGCTATAACCCATCGTTTTTGTCATTTCGTCATTTTTTTCAAATCCTCAAAAATGATGAAAAACGGCGCGCTATAGTATGCCGTACGATATGGGCTATAGCCCATGGTCCAAAATGATGAGAAACGAGGATAACTTTTTTTTTCAAAATTTCAAAAAACATGGGCTATAACCCATCGTTTTTGTCATTTTGTCATTTTTTTCAAATCCTCAAAAATGATGAAAAACGGCGCGCTATAGTATGCCGTACGATATGGGCTATAGCCCATGGTCCAAAATGATGAGAAACGAGGCTAACTTTTTTTTTCAAAATTTCAAAAACATGGGCTATAACCCATCGTTTTTGTCATTTCGTCATTTTTTTCAAATCCTCAAAAATGATGAAAAACGGCGCGCTATAGTATGTCGTACGATATGGGCTATAGCCCATGGTCCAAAATGATGAGAAACGAGGCTAACTTTTTTTTCAAAATTTCAAAAAACATGGGCTATAACCCATCGTTTTTGTCATTTCGTCATTTTTTTCAAATCCTCAAAAATGATGAAAAACGGCGCGCTATAGTATGCCGTACGATATGGGCTATAGCCCATGGTCCAAAATGATGAGAAACGAGGATAACTTTTTTTTTCAAAATTTCAAAAAACATGGGCTATAACCCATCGTTTTTGTCATTTTGTCATTTTTTTCAAATCCTCAAAAATGATGAAAAACGGCGCGCTATAGTATGCCGTACGATATGGGCTATAGCCCATGGTCCAAAATGATGAGAAACGAGGCTAACTTTTTTTTTCAAAATTTCAAAAACATGGGCTATAACCCATCGTTTTTGTCATTTCGTCATTTTTTTCAAATCCTCAAAAATGATGAAAAACGGCGCGCTATAGTATGCCGTACGATATGGGCTATAGCCCATGGTCCAAAATGATGAGAAACGAGGATAACTTTTTTTTTCAAAATTTCAAAAAACATGGGCTATAACCCATCGTTTTTGTCATTTTGTCATTTTTTTCAAATCCTCAAAAATGATGAAAAACGGCGCGCTATAGTATGCCGTACGATATGGGCTATAGTCCATGGTCCAAAATGATGAGAAACGAGGCTAACTTTTTTTTTCAAAATTTCAAAAACATGGGCTATAACCCATCGTTTTTGTCATTTCGTCATTTTTTTCAAATCCTCAAAAATGATGAAAAACGGCGCGCTATAGTATGCCGTACGATATGGGCTATAGCCCATGGTCCAAAATGATGAGAAACGAGGCTAACTTTTTTTTCAAAATTTCAGAAAACATGGGCTATAACCCATCGTTTTTGTAATTTCGTCATTTTTTTCAAATCCTCAAAAATGATGAAAAACGGCACGCTATAGTATGCCGTACGATATGGGCTATAGCCCATGGTCCAAAATGATGAGAAACGAGGATAATTTTTTTTTTCAAAATTTCAAAAAACATGGGCTATAACCCATCGTTTTTGTCATTTTGTCATTTTTTTCAAATCCTCAAAAATGATGAAAAACGGCGCGCTATAGTATGCCGTACGATATGGGCTATAGCCCATGGTCCAAAATGATGAGAAACGAGGCTAATTTTTTTTTTCAAAATTTCAAAAAACATGGGCTATAACCCATCGTTTTTGTCATTTTTTTCAAATCCTCAAAAATGATGAAAAACGGCGCGCTATAGTATGCCGTACGATATGGGCTATAGCCCATGGTCCAAAATGATGAGAAACGAGGATAACTTTTTTTTTCAAAATTTCAAAAAACATGGGCTATAACCCATCGTTTTTGTCATTTTGTCATTTTTTTCAAATCCTCAAAAATGATGAAAAACGGCGCGCTATAGTATGCCGTACGATATGGGCTATAGCCCATGGTCCAAAATGATGAGAAACGAGGCTAACTTTTTTTTTCAAAATTTCAAAAACATCGTTTTTGTCATTTCGTCATTTTTTTCAAATCCTCAAAAATGATGAAAAACGGCGCGCTATAGTATGCCGTACGATATGGGCTATAGCCCATGGTCCAAAATGATGAGAAACGAGGCTAACCTTTTTTTCAAAATTTCAAAAAACATGGGCTATAACCCATCGTTTTTGTCATTTTGTCATTTTTTTCAAATCCTCAAAAATGATGAAAAACGGCGCGCTATAGTATGCCGTACGATATGGGCTATAGCCCATGGTCCAAAATGATGAGAAACGAGGCTAACTTTTTTTTTCAAAATTTCAAAAACATGGGCTATAACCCATCGTTTTTGTCATTTCGTCATTTTTTTCAAATCCTCAAAAATTATGAAAAACGGCGCGCTATAGTATGCCGTACGATATGGGCTATAGCCCATGGTCCAAAATGATGAGAAACGAGGCTAACTTTTTTTCAAAAAACATGGGCTATAACCCATCGTTTTTGTCATTTCGTCATTTTTTTCAAATCCTCAAAAATGATGAAAAACGGCGCGCTATAGTATGCCGTACGATATGGGCTATAGCCCATGGTCCAAAATGATGAGAAACGAGGATAACTTTTTTTTTCAAAATTTCAAAAAACATGGGCTATAACCCATCGTTTTTGTCATTTTGTCATTTTTTTCAAATCCTCAAAAATGATGAAAAACGGCGCGCTATAGTATGCCGTACGATATGGGCTATAGCCCATGGTCCAAAATGATGAGAAACGAGGCTAACTTTTTTTTTCAAAATTTCAAAAACATGGGCTATAACCCATCGTTTTTGTCATTTCGTCATTTTTTTCAAATCCTCAAAAATGATGAAAAACGGCGCGCTATAGTATGCCGTACGATATGGGCTATAGCCCATGGTCCAAAATGATGAGAAACGAGGCTAACCTTTTTTTCAAAATTTCAAAAAACATGGGCTATAACCTATCGTTTTTGTCATTTTGTCATTTTTTTCAAATCCTCAAAAATGATGAAAAACGGCGCGCTATAGTATGCCGTACGATATGGGCTATAGCCCATGGTCCAAAATGATGAGAAACGAGGCTAACTTTTTTTTCAAAATTTCAAAAAACATGGGCTATAACCCATCGTTTTTGTCATTTCGTCATTTTTTTAAAATCCTCAAAAATGATGAAAAACGGCGCGCTATAGTATGCCGTACGATATGGGCTATAGCCCATGGTCCAAAATGATGAGAAACAAGGCTAACTTTTTTTTCAAAATTTCAAAAAACATGGGCTATAACCCATCGTTTTTGTCATTTCGTCATTTTTTAAAAATCCTCAAAAATGATGAAAAACGGCGCGCTATAGTATGCCGTACGATATGGGCTATAGCCCATGGTCCAAAATGATGAGAAACGAGGCTAACTTTTTTTTTCAAAATTTCAAAAACATGGGCTATAACCCATCGTTTTTGTCATTTCGTCATTTTTTTCAAATCCTCAAAAATGATGAAAAACGGCGCGCTATAGTATGCCGTACGATATGGGCTATAGCCCATGGTCCAAAATGATGAGAAACGAGGCTAACTTTTTTTTTCAAAATTTCAAAAACATGGGCTATAACCCATCGTTTTTGTCATTTCGTCATTTTTTTCAAATCCTCAAAAATGATGAAAAACGGCGCGCTATAGTATGCCGTACGATATGGGCTATAGCCCATGGTCCAAAATGATGAGAAACGAGGATAACTTTTTTTTTCAAAATTTCAAAAAACATGGGCTATAACCCATCGTTTTTGTCATTTTGTCATTTTTTTCAAATCCTCAAAAATGATGAAAAACGGCGCGCTATAGTATGCCGTACGATATGGGCTATAGCCCATGGTCCAAAATGATGAGAAACGAGGCTAACTTTTTTTTTCAAAATTTCAAAAACATGGGCTATAACCCATCGTTTTTGTCATTTCGTCATTTTTTTCAAATCCTCAAAAATGATGAAAAACGGCGCGCTATAGTATGTCGTACGATATGGGCTATAGCCCATGGTCCAAAATGATGAGAAACGAGGATAACTTTTTTTTCAAAATTTCAAAAAACATGGGCTATAACCCATCGTTTTTGTCATTTCGTCATTTTTTTCAAATCCTCAAAAATGATGAAAAACGGCGCGCTATAGTATGCCGTACGATATGGGCTATAGCCCATGGTCCAAAATGATAAGAAACGAGGATAATTTTTTTTTTCAAAATTTCAAAAAACATGGGCTATAACCCATCGTTTTTGTCATTTTGTCATTTTTTTCAAATCCTCAAAAATGATGAAAAACGGCGCGCTATAGTATGCCGTACGATATGGGCTATAGCCCATGGTCCAAAATGATGAGAAACGAGGATAACTTTTTTTTCAAAATTTCAAAAAACATGGGCTATAACCCATCGTTTTTGTCATTTTGTCATTTTTTTCAAATCCTCAAAAATGATGAAAAACGGCGCGCTATAGTATGCCGTACGATATGGGCTATAGCCCATGGTCCAAAATGATGAGAAACGAGGCTAACTTTTTTTTTCAAAATTTCAAAAACATGGGCTATAACCCATCGTTTTTGTCATTTCGTCATTTTTTTCAAATCCTCAAAAATGATGAAAAACGGCGCGCTATAGTATGCCGTACGATATGGGCTATAGCCCATGGTCCAAAATGATGAGAAACGAGGCTAACTTTTTTTTTCAAAATTTCAAAAACATGGGCTATAACCCATCGTTTTTGTCATTTCGTCATTTTTTTCAAATCCTCAAAAATGATGAAAAACAGCGCGCTATAGTATGCCGTACGATATGGGCTATAGCCCATGGTCCAAAATGATGAGAAACGAGGATAACTTTTTTTTTCAAAATTTCAAAAAACATGGGCTATAACCCATCGTTTTTGTCATTTCGTCATTTTTTTCAAATCCTCAAAAATGATGAAAAATGGCGCGCTATAGTATGCCGTACGATATGGGCTATAGCCCATGGTCCAAAATGATGAGAAACGAGGCTAACTTTTTTTTTCAAAATTTCAAAAACATGGGCTATAACCCATCGTTTTTGTCATTTCGTCATTTTTTTCAAATCCTCAAAAATGATGAAAAACGGCGCGCTATAGTATGCCGTACGATATGGGCTATAGCCCATGGTCCAAAATGATGAGAAACAAGGATAACTTTTTTTTTCAAAATTTCAAAAAACATGGGCTATAACCCATCGTTTTTGTCATTTTGTCATTTTTTTCAAATCCTCAAAAATGATGAAAAACGGCGCGCTATAGTATGCCGTACGATATGGGCTATAGCCCATGGTCCAAAATGATGAGAAACGAGGCTAACTTTTTTTTTCAAAATTTTAAAAACATGGGCTATAACCCATCGTTTTTGTCATTTCGTCATTTTTTTCAAATCCTCAAAAATGATGAAAAACGGCGCGCTATAGTATGCCGTACGATATGGGCTATAGCCCATGGTCCAAAATGATGAGAAACGAGGCTAACTTTTTTTTCAAAATTTCAAAAAACATGGGCTATAACCCATCGTTTTTGTCATTTCGTCATTTTTTTCAAATCCTCAAAAATGATGAAAAACGGCGCGCTATAGTATGCCGTACGATATGGGCTATAGCCCATGGTCCAAAATGATAAGAAACGAGGATAATTTTTTTTTTCAAAATTTCAAAAAACATGGGCTATAACCCATCGTTTTTGTCATTTTGTCATTTTTTTCAAATCCTCAAAAATGATGAAAAACGGCGCGCTATAGTATGCCGTACGATATGGGCTATAGCCCATGGTCCAAAATGATGAGAAACGAGGCTAACTTTTTTTTTCAAAATTTCAAAAACATGGGCTATAACCCATCGTTTTTGTCATTTCGTCATTTTTTTCAAATCCTCAAAAATGATGAAAAACGGCGCGCTATAGTATGCCGTACGATATGGGCTATAGCCCATGGTCCAAAATGATGAGAAACGAGGCTAACCTTTTTTTTTCAAAATTTTAAAAACATGGGCTATAACCCATCGTTTTTGTCATTTCGTCATTTTTTTCAAATCCTCAAAAATGATGAAAAACGGCGCGCTATAGTATGTCGTACGATATGGGCTATAGCCCATGGTCCAAAATAATGAGAAACGAGGCTAACTTTTTTTTCAAAATTTCAAAAAACATGGGCTATAACCCATCGTTTTTGTCATTTCGTCATTTTTTTCAAATCCTCAAAAATGATGAAAAACGGCGCGCTATAGTATGCCGTACGATATGGGCTATAGCCCATGGTCCAAAATGATAAGAAACGAGGATAATTTTTTTTTTCAAAATTTCAAAAAACATGGGCTATAACCCATCGTTTTTGTCATTTTGTCATTTTTTTCAAATCCTCAAAAATGATGAAAAACGGCGCGCTATAGTATGCCGTACGATATGGGCTATAGCCCATGGTCCAAAATGATGAGAAACGAGGCTAACTTTTTTTTTCAAAATTTCAAAAACATGGGCTATAACCCATCGTTTTTGTCATTTCGTCATTTTTTTCAAATCCTCAAAAATGATGAAAAACGGCGCGCTATAGTATGCCGTACGATATGGGCTATAGCCCATGGTCCAAAATGATGAGAAACGAGGCTAACTTTTTTTTAAAAATTTCAAAAAACATGGGCTATAACCCATCGTTTTTGTCATTTCGTCATTTTTTTCAAATCCTCAAAAATGATGAAAAACGGCGCGCTATAGTATGCCGTACGATATGGGCTATAGCCCATGGTCCAAAATGATGAGAAACGAGGATAACTTTTTTTTTCAAAATTTCAAAAAACATGGGCTATAACCCATCGTTTTTGTCATTTTGTCATTTTTTTCAAATCCTCAAAAATGATGAAAAACGGCGCGCTATAGTATGCCGTACGATATGGGCTATAGCCCATGGTCCAAAATGATGAGAAACGAGGCTAACTTTTTTTTTCAAAATTTCAAAAACATGGGCTATAACCCATCGTTTTTGTCATTTCGTCATTTTTTTCAAATCCTCAAAAATGATGAAAAACGGCGCGCTATAGTATGCCGTACGATATGGGCTATAGCCCATGGTCCAAAATGATGAGAAACGAGGCTAACTCTTTTTTCAAAATTTCAAA
Source organism: Protomyctophum bolini (assembly GCF_963924005.1). Taxonomy (NCBI): domain Eukaryota; kingdom Metazoa; phylum Chordata; class Actinopteri; order Myctophiformes; family Myctophidae; genus Protomyctophum; species Protomyctophum bolini. The sequence continues at coordinate 52,566 of NW_027665498.1, read as the reverse complement.
AAACATGGGCTATAACCCATCGTTTTTGTCATTTCGTCATTTTTTTCAAATCCTCAAAAATGATGAAAAACGGCGCGCTATAGTATGCCGTACGATATGGGCTATAGCCCATGGTCCAAAATGATGAGAAACGAGGATAACTTTTTTTTTCAAAATTTCAAAAAACATGGGCTATAACCCATCGTTTTTGTCATTTCGTCATTTTTTTCAAATCCTCAAAAATGATGAAAAACGGCGCGCTATAGTATGCCGTACGATATGGGCTATAGCCCATGGTCCAAAATGATAAGAAACGAGGATAATTTTTTTTTTCAAAATTTCAAAAAACATGGGCTATAACCCATCGTTTTTGTCATTTTGTCATTTTTTTCAAATCCTCAAAAATGATGAAAAACGGCGCGCTATAGTATGCCGTACGATATGGGCTATAGCCCATGGTCCAAAATGATGAGAAACGAGGATAACTTTTTTTTCAAAATTTCAAAAAACATGGGCTATAACCCATCGTTTTTGTCATTTTGTCATTTTTTTCAAATCCTCAAAAATGATGAAAAACGGCGCGCTATAGTATGCCGTACGATATGGGCTATAGCCCATGGTCCAAAATGATGAGAAACGAGGCTAACTTTTTTTTTCAAAATTTCAAAAACATGGGCTATAACCCATCGTTTTTGTCATTTCGTCATTTTTTTCAAATCCTCAAAAATGATGAAAAACGGCGCGCTATAGTATGCCGTACGATATGGGCTATAGCCCATGGTCCAAAATGATGAGAAACGAGGCTAACTTTTTTTTTCAAAATTTCAAAAACATGGGCTATAACCCATCGTTTTTGTCATTTCGTCATTTTTTTCAAATCCTCAAAAATGATGAAAAACAGCGCGCTATAGTATGCCGTACGATATGGGCTATAGCCCATGGTCCAAAATGATGAGAAACGAGGATAACTTTTTTTTTCAAAATTTCAAAAAACATGGGCTATAACCCATCGTTTTTGTCATTTCGTCATTTTTTTCAAATCCTCAAAAATGATGAAAAATGGCGCGCTATAGTATGCCGTACGATATGGGCTATAGCCCATGGTCCAAAATGATGAGAAACGAGGCTAACTTTTTTTTTCAAAATTTCAAAAACATGGGCTATAACCCATCGTTTTTGTCATTTCGTCATTTTTTTCAAATCCTCAAAAATGATGAAAAACGGCGCGCTATAGTATGCCGTACGATATGGGCTATAGCCCATGGTCCAAAATGATGAGAAACAAGGATAACTTTTTTTTTCAAAATTTCAAAAAACATGGGCTATAACCCATCGTTTTTGTCATTTTGTCATTTTTTTCAAATCCTCAAAAATGATGAAAAACGGCGCGCTATAGTATGCCGTACGATATGGGCTATAGCCCATGGTCCAAAATGATGAGAAACGAGGCTAACTTTTTTTTTCAAAATTTTAAAAACATGGGCTATAACCCATCGTTTTTGTCATTTCGTCATTTTTTTCAAATCCTCAAAAATGATGAAAAACGGCGCGCTATAGTATGTCGTACGATATGGGCTATAGCCCATGGTCCAAAATGATGAGAAACGAGGCTAACTTTTTTTTCAAAATTTCAAAAAACATGGGCTATAACCCATCGTTTTTGTCATTTCGTCATTTTTTTCAAATCCTCAAAAATGATGAAAAACGGCGCGCTATAGTATGCCGTACGATATGGGCTATAGCCCATGGTCCAAAATGATAAGAAACGAGGATAATTTTTTTTTTCAAAATTTCAAAAAACATGGGCTATAACCCATCGTTTTTGTCATTTTGTCATTTTTTTCAAATCCTCAAAAATGATGAAAAACGGCGCGCTATAGTATGCCGTACGATATGGGCTATAGCCCATGGTCCAAAATGATGAGAAACGAGGCTAACTTTTTTTTTCAAAATTTCAAAAACATGGGCTATAACCCATCGTTTTTGTCATTTCGTCATTTTTTTCAAATCCTCAAAAATGATGAAAAACGGCGCGCTATAGTATGCCGTACGATATGGGCTATAGCCCATGGTCCAAAATGATGAGAAACGAGGCTAACCTTTTTTTTTCAAAATTTTAAAAACATGGGCTATAACCCATCGTTTTTGTCATTTCGTCATTTTTTTCAAATCCTCAAAAATGATGAAAAACGGCGCGCTATAGTATGTCGTACGATATGGGCTATAGCCCATGGTCCAAAATGATGAGAAACGAGGCTAACTTTTTTTTCAAAATTTCAAAAAACATGGGCTATAACCCATCGTTTTTGTCATTTCGTCATTTTTTTCAAATCCTCAAAAATGATGAAAAACGGCGCGCTATAGTATGCCGTACGATATGGGCTATAGCCCATGGTCCAAAATGATAAGAAACGAGGATAATTTTTTTTTTCAAAATTTCAAAAAACATGGGCTATAACCCATCGTTTTTGTCATTTTGTCATTTTTTTCAAATCCTCAAAAATGATGAAAAACGGCGCGCTATAGTATGCCGTACGATATGGGCTATAGCCCATGGTCCAAAATGATGAGAAACGAGGCTAACTTTTTTTTTCAAAATTTCAAAAACATGGGCTATAACCCATCGTTTTTGTCATTTCGTCATTTTTTTCAAATCCTCAAAAATGATGAAAAACGGCGCGCTATAGTATGCCGTACGATATGGGCTATAGCCCATGGTCCAAAATGATGAGAAACGAGGCTAACTTTTTTTTTAAATTTCAAAAAACATGGGCTATAACCCATCGTTTTTGTCATTTCGTCATTTTTTTCAAATCCTCAAAAATGATGAAAAACGGCGCGCTATAGTATGCCGTACGATATGGGCTATAGCCCATGGTCCAAAATGATGAGAAACGAGGATAACTTTTTTTTTCAAAATTTCAAAAAACATGGGCTATAACCCATCGTTTTTGTCATTTTGTCATTTTTTTCAAATCCTCAAAAATGATGAAAAACGGCGCGCTATAGTATGCCGTACGATATGGGCTATAGCCCATGGTCCAAAATGATGAGAAACGAGGCTAACTTTTTTTTTCAAAATTTCAAAAACATGGGCTATAACCCATCGTTTTTGTCATTTCGTCATTTTTTTCAAATCCTCAAAAATGATGAAAAACGGCGCGCTATAGTATGCCGTACGATATGGGCTATAGCCCATGGTCCAAAATGATGAGAAACGAGGCTAACTCTTTTTTCAAAATTTCAAAAAACATGGGCTATAACCCATCGTTTTTGTCATTTCGTCATTTTTTTCAAATCCTCAAAAATGATGAAAAACGGCGCGCTATAGTATGCCGTACGATATGGGCTATAGCCCATGGTCCAAAATGATGAGAAACGAGGATAACTTTTTTTTTCAAAATTTCAAAAAACATGGGCTATAACCCATCGTTTTTGTCATTTTGTCATTTTTTTCAAATCCTCAAAAATGATGAAAAACGGCGCGCTATAGTATGCCGTACGATATGGGCTATAGCCCATGGTCCAAAATGATGAGAAACGAGGCTAACTGCTTTTTTCAAAATTTCAAAAACATGGGCTATAACCCATCGTTTTTGTCATTTCGTCATTTTTTTCAAATCCTCAAAAATGATGAAAAACGGCGCGCTATAGTATGCCGTACGATATGGGCTATAGCCCATGGTCCAAAATGATGAGAAACGAGGCTAACCTTTTTTTCAAAATTTCAAAAAACATGGGCTATAACCCATCGTTTTTGTCATTTTGTAATTTTTTTCAAATCCTCAAAAATGATGAAAAACGGCGCGCTATAGTATGCCGTACGATATGGGCTATAGCCCATGGTCCAAAATGATGAGAAACGAGGATAACTTTTTTTTTCAAAATTTCAAAAAACATGGGCTATAACCCATCGTTTTTGTCATTTTGTCATTTTTTTCAAATCCTCAAAAATGATGAAAAACGGCGCGCTATAGTATGCCGTACGATATGGGCTATAGCCCATGGTCCAAAATGATGAGAAACGAGGCTAACTTTTTTTTTCAAAATTTCAAAAACATGGGCTATAACCCATCGTTTTTGTCATTTCGTCATTTTTTTCAAATCCTCAAAAATTATGAAAAACGGCGCGCTATAGTATGCCGTACGATATGGGCTATAGCCCATGGTCCAAAATGATGAGAAACGAGGCTAACTTTCTTTTCAAAATTTCAAAAAACATGGGCTATAACCCATCGTTTTTGTCATTTCGTCATTTTTTAAAAATCCTCAAAAATGATGAAAAACGGCGCGCTATAGTATGCCGTACGATATGGGCTATAGCCCATGGTCCAAAATGATGAGAAACGAGGATAACTTTTTTTTTTTCAAAATTTCAAAAAACATGGGCTATAACCCATCGTTTTTGTCATTTCGTCATTTTTTTCAAATCCTCAAAAATGATGAAAAATGGCGCGCTATAGTATGCCGTACGATATGGGCTATAGCCCATGGTCCAAAATTATGAGAAACGAGGCTAACTTCTTTTTTTCAAAATTTCATAAAACATGGGCTATAACCCATCGTTTTTGTCATTTCGTCATTTTTTTTCAAATCCTCAAAAATGATGAAAAACGGCGCGCTATAGTATGCCGTACGATATGGGCTATAGCCCATGGTCCAAAATGATGAGAAACGAGGCTAACTTTTTTTTTCAAAATTTCAAAAACATGGGCTATAACCCATCGTTTTTGTCATTTCGTCATTTTTTTCAAATCCTCAAAAATGATGAAAAACGGCGCGCTATAGTATGCCGTACGATATGGGCTATAGCCCATGGTCCAAAATGATGAGAAACGAGGCTAACTTTTTTTTCAAAATTTCAAAAAACATGGGCTATAACCCATCGTTTTTGTCATTTCGTCATTTTTTTCAAATCCTCAAAAATGATGAAAAACGGCGCGCTATAGTATGCCGTACGATATGGGCTATAGCCCATGGTCCAAAATGATGAGAAACGAGGATAACTTTTTTTTTCAAAATTTCAAAAAACATGGGCTATAACCCATCGTTTTTGTCATTTCGTCATTTTTTTCAAATCCTCAAAAATGATGAAAAATGGCGCGCTATAGTATGCCGTACGATATGGGCTATAGCCCATGGTCCAAAATGATGAGAAACGAGGCTAACTTTTTTTTTCAAAATTTCAAAAACATGGGCTATAACCCATCGTTTTTGTCATTTCGTCATTTTTTTCAAATCCTCAAAAATGATGAAAAACGGCGCGCTATAGTATGCCGTACGATATGGGCTATAGCCCATGGTCCAAAATGATGAGAAACAAGGATAACTTTTTTTTTCAAAATTTCAAAAAACATGGGCTATAACCCATCGTTTTTGTCATTTTGTCATTTTTTTCAAATCCTCAAAAATGATGAAAAACGGCGCGCTATAGTATGCCGTACGATATGGGCTATAGCCCATGGTCCAAAATGATGAGAAACGAGGCTAACTTTTTTTTTCAAAATTTCAAAAACATGGGCTATAACCCATCGTTTTTGTCATTTCGTCATTTTTTTCAAATCCTCAAAAATGATGAAAAACGGCGCGCTATAGTATGTCGTACGATATGGGCTATAGCCCATGGTCCAAAATGATGAGAAACGAGGCTAACTTTTTTTTCAAAATTTAAAAAAACATGGGCTATAACCCATCGTTTTTGTCATTTCGTCATTTTTTTCAAATCCTCAAAAATGATGAAAAACGGCGCGCTATAGTATGCCGTACGATATGGGCTATAGCCCATGGTCCAAAATGATGAGAAACGAGGATAAATTTTTTTTTCAAAATTTCAAAAAACATGGGCTATAACCCATCGTTTTTGTCAATTTGTCATTTTTTTCAAATCCTCAAAAATGATGAAAAACGGCGCGCTATAGTATGCCGTACGATATGGGCTATAGCCCATGGTCCAAAATGATGAGAAACGAGGCTAACTTTTTTTTTCAAAATTTCAAAAACATGGGCTATAACCCATCGTTTTTGTCATTTCGTCATTTTTTTCAAATCCTCAAAAATGATGAAAAACGGCGCGCTATAGTATGCCGTACGATATGGGCTATAGCCCATGGTCCAAAATGATGAGAAACGAGGCTAACTTTTTTTTCAAAATTTCAAAAAACATGGGCTATAACCCATCGTTTTTGTCATTTCGTCATTTTTTTCAAATCCTCAAAAATGATGAAAAACGGCGCGCTATAGTATGCCGTACGATATGGGCTATAGCCCATGGTCCAAAATGATAAGAAACGAGGCTAACTTTTTTTTCAAAATTTCAAAAAACATGGGCTATAACCCATCGTTTTTGTCATTTCGTCATTTTTTTCAAATCCTCAAAAATGATGAAAAACGGCGCGCTATAGTATGCCGTACGATATGGGCTATAGCCCATGGTCCAAAATGATGAGAAACGAGGATAACTTTTTTTTTCAAAATTTCAAAAAACATGGGCTATAACCCATCGTTTTTGTCATTTCGTAATTTTTTTCAAATCCTCAAAAATGATGAAAAATGGCGCGCTATAGTATGCCGTACGATATGGGCTATAGCCCATGGTCCAAAATGATGAGAAACGAGGCTAACTTTTTTTTTCAAAATTTCAAAAACATGGGCTATAACCCATCGTTTTTGTCATTTCGTCATTTTTTTCAAATCCTCAAAAATGATGAAAAACGGCGCGCTATAGTATGCCGTACGATATGGGCTATAGCCCATGGTCCAAAATGATGAGAAACAAGGATAACTTTTTTTTTCAAAATTTCAAAAAACATGGGCTATAACCCATCGTTTTTGTCATTTTGTCATTTTTTTCAAATCCTCAAAAATGATGAAAAACGGCGCGCTATAGTATGCCGTACGATATGGGCTATAGCCCATGGTCCAAAATGATGAGAAACGAGGCTAACTTTTTTTTTCAAAATTTCAAAAACATGGGCTATAACCCATCGTTTTTGTCATTTCGTCATTTTTTTCAAATCCTCAAAAATGATGAAAAACGGCGCGCTATAGTATGTCGTACGATATGGGCTATAGCCCATGGTCCAAAATGATGAGAAACGAGGCTAACTTTTTTTTCAAAATTTAAAAAAACATGGGCTATAACCCATCGTTTTTGTCATTTCGTCATTTTTTTCAAATCCTCAAAAATGATGAAAAACGGCGCGCTATAGTATGCCGTACGATATGGGCTATAGCCCATGGTCCAAAATGATGAGAAACGAGGATAATTTTTTTTTTCAAAATTTCAAAAAACATGGGCTATAACCCATCGTTTTTGTCATTTTGTCATTTTTTTCAAATCCTCAAAAATGATGAAAAACGGCGCGCTATAGTATGCCGTACGATATGGGCTATAGCCCATGGTCCAAAATGATGAGAAACGAGGCTAACTTTTTTTTTCAAAATTTCAAAAACATGGGCTATAACCCATCGTTTTTGTCATTTCGTCATTTTTTTCAAATCCTCAAAAATGATGAAAAACGGCGCGCTATAGTATGCCGTACGATATGGGCTATAGCCCATGGTCCAAAATGATGAGAAACGAGGCTAACTTTTTTTTCAAAATTTCAAAAAACATGGGCTATAACCCATCGTTTTTGTCATTTCGTCATTTTTTTCAAATCCTCAAAAATGATGAAAAACGGCGCGCTATAGTATGCCGTACGATATGGGCTATAGCCCATGGTCCAAAATGATGAGAAACGAGGATAACTTTTTTTTTCAAAATTTCAAAAAACATGCGCTATAACCCATCGTTTTTGTCATTTTGTCATTTTTTTCAAATCCTCAAAAATGATGAAAAACGGCGCGCTATAGTATGCCGTACGATATGGGCTATAGCCCATGGTCCAAAATGATGAGAAACGAGGCTAACTTTTTTTTTCAAAATTTCAAAAACATGGGCTATAACCCATCGTTTTTGTCATTTCGTCATTTTTTTCAAATCCTCAAAAATGATGAAAAACGGCGCGCTATAGTATGCCGTACGATATGGGCTATAGCCCATGGTCCAAAATGATGAGAAACGAGGCTAACCTTTTTTTCAAAATTTCAAAAAACATGGGCTATAACCCATCGTTTTTGTCATTTTGTCATTTTTTTCAAATCCTCAAAAATGATGAAAAATGGCGCGCTATAGTATGCCGTACGATATGGGCTATAGCCCATGGTCCAAAATGATGAGAAACGAGGATAACTTTTTTTTTCAAAATTTCAAAAACATGGGCTATAACCCATCGTTTTTGTCATTTCGTCATTTTTTTCAAATCCTCAAAAATGATGAAAAACGGCGCGCTATAGTATGCCGTACGATATGGGCTATAGCCCATGGTCCAAAATGATGAGAAACGAGGATAACTTTTTTTTTCAAAATTTCAAAAAACATGCGCTATAACCCATCGTTTTTGTCATTTTGTCATTTTTTTCAAATCCTCAAAAATGATGAAAAACGGCGCGCTATAGTATGCCGTACGATATGGGCTATAGCCCATGGTCCAAAATGATGAGAAACGAGGCTAACTTTTTTTTTCAAAATTTCAAAAACATGGGCTATAACCCATCGTTTTTGTCATTTCGTCATTTTTTTCAAATCCTCAAAAATGATGAAAAACGGCGCGCTATAGTATGCCGTACGATATGGGCTATAGCCCATGGTCCAAAATGATGAGAAACAAGGATAACTTTTTTTTTCAAAATTTCAAAAAACATGGGCTATAACCCATCGTTTTTGTCATTTTGTCATTTTTTTCAAATCCTCAAAAATGATGAAAAACGGCGCGCTATAGTATGCCGTACGATATGGGCTATAGCCCATGGTCCAAAATGATGAGAAACGAGGCTAACTTTTTTTTTCAAAATTTCAAAAACATGGGCTATAACCCATCGTTTTTGTCATTTCGTCATTTTTTTCAAATCCTCAAAAATGATGAAAAACGGCGCGCTATAGTATGTCGTACGATATGGGCTATAGCCCATGGTCCAAAATGATGAGAAACGAGGCTAACTTTTTTTTCAAAATTTAAAAAAACATGGGCTATAACCCATCGTTTTTGTCATTTCGTCATTTTTTTCAAATCCTCAAAAATGATGAAAAACGGCGCGCTATAGTATGCCGTACGATATGGGCTATAGCCCATGGTCCAAAATGATGAGAAACGAGGATAATTTTTTTTTTCAAAATTTCAAAAAACATGGGCTATAACCCATCGTTTTTGTCAATTTGTCATTTTTTTCAAATCCTCAAAAATGATGAAAAACGGCGCGCTATAGTATGCCGTACGATATGGGCTATAGCCCATGGTCCAAAATGATGAGAAACGAGGCTAACTTTTTTTTTCAAAATTTCAAAAACATGGGCTATAACCCATCGTTTTTGTCATTTCGTCATTTTTTTCAAATCCTCAAAAATGATGAAAAACGGCGCGCTATAGTATGCCGTACGATATGGGCTATAGCCCATGGTCCAAAATGATGAGAAACGAGGCTAACTTTTTTTTCAAAATTTCAAAAAACATGGGCTATAACCCATCGTTTTTGTCATTTCGTCATTTTTTTCAAATCCTCAAAAATGATGAAAAACGGCGCGCTATAGTATGCCGTACGATATGGGCTATAGCCCATGGTCCAAAATGATGAGAAACGAGGCTAACTTTTTTTTCAAAATTTCAAAAAACATGGGCTATAACCCATCGTTTTTGTCATTTCGTCATTTTTTTCAAATCCTCAAAAATGATGAAAAACGGCGCGCTATAGTATGCCGTACGATATGGGCTATAGCCCATGGTCCAAAATGATGAGAAACGAGGATAACTTTTTTTTTCAAAATTTCAAAAAACATGGGCTATAACCCATCGTTTTTGTCATTTCGTAATTTTTTTCAAATCCTCAAAAATGATGAAAAATGGCGCGCTATAGTATGCCGTACGATATGGGCTATAGCCCATGGTCCAAAATGATGAGAAACGAGGCTAACTTTTTTTTTCAAAATTTCAAAAACATGGGCTATAACCCATCGTTTTTGTCATTTCGTCATTTTTTTCAAATCCTCAAAAATGATGAAAAACGGCGCGCTATAGTATGCCGTACGATATGGGCTATAGCCCATGGTCCAAAATGATGAGAAACAAGGATAACTTTTTTTTTCAAAATTTCAAAAAACATGGGCTATAACCCATCGTTTTTGTCATTTTGTCATTTTTTTCAAATCCTCAAAAATGATGAAAAACGGCGCGCTATAGTATGCCGTACGATATGGGCTATAGCCCATGGTCCAAAATGATGAGAAACGAGGCTAACTTTTTTTTTCAAAATTTCAAAAACATGGGCTATAACCCATCGTTTTTGTCATTTCGTCATTTTTTTCAAATCCTCAAAAATGATGAAAAACGGCGCGCTATAGTATGCCGTACGATATGGGCTATAGCCCATGGTCCAAAATGATGAGAAACGAGGCTAACCTTTTTTTCAAAATTTCAAAAAACATGGGCTATAACCCATCGTTTTTGTCATTTTGTCATTTTTTTCAAATCCTCAAAAATGATGAAAAATGGCGCGCTATAGTATGCCGTACGATATGGGCTATAGCCCATGGTCCAAAATGATGAGAAACGAGGATAACTTTTTTTTTCAAAATTTCAAAAACATGGGCTATAACCCATCGTTTTTGTCATTTCGTCATTTTTTTCAAATCCTCAAAAATGATGAAAAACGGCGCGCTATAGTATGCCGTACGATATGGGCTATAGCCCATGGTCCAAAATGATGAGAAACGAGGATAACTTTTTTTTTCAAAATTTCAAAAAACATGCGCTATAACCCATCGTTTTTGTCATTTTGTCATTTTTTTCAAATCCTCAAAAATGATGAAAAACGGCGCGCTATAGTATGCCGTACGATATGGGCTATAGCCCATGGTCCAAAATGATGAGAAACGAGGCTAACTTTTTTTTTCAAAATTTCAAAAACATGGGCTATAACCCATCGTTTTTGTCATTTCGTCATTTTTTTCAAATCCTCAAAAATGATGAAAAACGGCGCGCTATAGTATGCCGTACGATATGGGCTATAGCCCATGGTCCAAAATGATGAGAAACAAGGATAACTTTTTTTTTCAAAATTTCAAAAAACATGGGCTATAACCCATCGTTTTTGTCATTTTGTCATTTTTTTCAAATCCTCAAAAATGATGAAAAACGGCGCGCTATAGTATGCCGTACGATATGGGCTATAGCCCATGGTCCAAAATGATGAGAAACGAGGCTAACTTTTTTTTTCAAAATTTCAAAAACATGGGCTATAACCCATCGTTTTTGTCATTTCGTCATTTTTTTCAAATCCTCAAAAATGATGAAAAACGGCGCGCTATAGTATGTCGTACGATATGGGCTATAGCCCATGGTCCAAAATGATGAGAAACGAGGCTAACTTTTTTTTCAAAATTTAAAAAAACATGGGCTATAACCCATCGTTTTTGTCATTTCGTCATTTTTTTCAAATCCTCAAAAATGATGAAAAACGGCGCGCTATAGTATGCCGTACGATATGGGCTATAGCCCATGGTCCAAAATGATGAGAAACGAGGATAATTTTTTTTTTCAAAATTTCAAAAAACATGGGCTATAACCCATCGTTTTTGTCAATTTGTCATTTTTTTCAAATCCTCAAAAATGATGAAAAACGGCGCGCTATAGTATGCCGTACGATATGGGCTATAGCCCATGGTCCAAAATGATGAGAAACGAGGCTAACTTTTTTTTTCAAAATTTCAAAAACATGGGCTATAACCCATCGTTTTTGTCATTTCGTCATTTTTTTCAAATCCTCAAAAATGATGAAAAACGGCGCGCTATAGTATGCCGTACGATATGGGCTATAGCCCATGGTCCAAAATGATGAGAAACGAGGCTAACTTTTTTTTCAAAATTTCAAAAAACATGGGCTATAACCCATCGTTTTTGTCATTTCGTCATTTTTTTCAAATCCTCAAAAATGATGAAAAACGGCGCGCTATAGTATGCCGTACGATATGGGCTATAGCCCATGGTCCAAAATGATGAGAAACGAGGCTAACTTTTTTTTCAAAATTTCAAAAAACATGGGCTATAACCCATCGTTTTTGTCATTTCGTCATTTTTTTCAAATCCTCAAAAATGATGAAAAACGGCGCGCTATAGTATGCCGTACGATATGGGCTATAGCCCATGGTCCAAAATGATGAGAAACGAGGATAACTTTTTTTTTCAAAATTTCAAAAAACATGGGCTATAACCCATCGTTTTTGTCATTTCGTAATTTTTTTCAAATCCTCAAAAATGATGAAAAATGGCGCGCTATAGTATGCCGTACGATATGGGCTATAGCCCATGGTCCAAAATGATGAGAAACGAGGCTAACTTTTTTTTTCAAAATTTCAAAAACATGGGCTATAACCCATCGTTTTTGTCATTTCGTCATTTTTTTCAAATCCTCAAAAATGATGAAAAACGGCGCGCTATAGTATGCCGTACGATATGGGCTATAGCCCATGGTCCAAAATGATGAGAAACAAGGATAACTTTTTTTTTCAAAATTTCAAAAAACATGGGCTATAACCCATCGTTTTTGTCATTTTGTCATTTTTTTCAAATCCTCAAAAATGATGAAAAACGGCGCGCTATAGTATGCCGTACGATATGGGCTATAGCCCATGGTCCAAAATGATGAGAAACGAGGCTAACTTTTTTTTTCAAAATTTCAAAAACATGGGCTATAACCCATCGTTTTTGTCATTTCGTCATTTTTTTCAAATCCTCAAAAATGATGAAAAACGGCGCGCTATAGTATGTCGTACGATATGGGCTATAGCCCATGGTCCAAAATGATGAGAAACGAGGCTAACTTTTTTTTCAAAATTTAAAAAAACATGGGCTATAACCCATCGTTTTTGTCATTTCGTCATTTTTTTCAAATCCTCAAAAATGATGAAAAACGGCGCGCTATAGTATGCCGTACGATATGGGCTATAGCCCATGGTCCAAAATGATGAGAAACGAGGATAATTTTTTTTTTCAAAATTTCAAAAAACATGGGCTATAACCCATCGTTTTTGTCATTTTGTCATTTTTTTCAAATCCTCAAAAATGATGAAAAACGGCGCGCTATAGTATGCCGTACGATATGGGCTATAGCCCATGGTCCAAAATGATGAGAAACGAGGCTAACTTTTTTTTTCAAAATTTCAAAAACATGGGCTATAACCCATCGTTTTTGTCATTTCGTCATTTTTTTCAAATCCTCAAAAATGATGAAAAACGGCGCGCTATAGTATGCCGTACGATATGGGCTATAGCCCATGGTCCAAAATGATGAGAAACGAGGCTAACTTTTTTTTCAAAATTTCAAAAAACATGGGCTATAACCCATCGTTTTTGTCATTTCGTCATTTTTTTCAAATCCTCAAAAATGATGAAAAACGGCGCGCTATAGTATGCCGTACGATATGGGCTATAGCCCATGGTCCAAAATGATGAGAAACGAGGATAACTTTTTTTTTCAAAATTTCAAAAAACATGCGCTATAACCCATCGTTTTTGTCATTTTGTCATTTTTTTCAAATCCTCAAAAATGATGAAAAACGGCGCGCTATAGTATGCCGTACGATATGGGCTATAGCCCATGGTCCAAAATGATGAGAAACGAGGCTAACTTTTTTTTTCAAAATTTCAAAAACATGGGCTATAACCCATCGTTTTTGTCATTTCGTCATTTTTTTCAAATCCTCAAAAATGATGAAAAACGGCGCGCTATAGTATGCCGTACGATATGGGCTATAGCCCATGGTCCAAAATGATGAGAAACGAGGCTAACCTTTTTTTCAAAATTTCAAAAAACATGGGCTATAACCCATCGTTTTTGTCATTTTGTCATTTTTTTCAAATCCTCAAAAATGATGAAAAATGGCGCGCTATAGTATGCCGTACGATATGGGCTATAGCCCATGGTCCAAAATGATGAGAAACGAGGATAACTTTTTTTTTCAAAATTTCAAAAACATGGGCTATAACCCATCGTTTTTGTCATTTCGTCATTTTTTTCAAATCCTCAAAAATGATGAAAAACGGCGCGCTATAGTATGCCGTACGATATGGGCTATAGCCCATGGTCCAAAATGATGAGAAACGAGGATAACTTTTTTTTTCAAAATTTCAAAAAACATGCGCTATAACCCATCGTTTTTGTCATTTTGTCATTTTTTTCAAATCCTCAAAAATGATGAAAAACGGCGCGCTATAGTATGCCGTACGATATGGGCTATAGCCCATGGTCCAAAATGATGAGAAACGAGGCTAACATTTTTTTTCAAAATTTCAAAAACATGGGCTATAACCCATCGTTTTTGTCATTTCGTCATTTTTTTCAAATCCTCAAAAATGATGAAAAACGGCGCGCTATAGTATGCCGTACGATATGGGCTATAGCCCATGGTCCAAAATGATGAGAAACAAGGATAACTTTTTTTTTCAAAATTTCAAAAAACATGGGCTATAACCCATCGTTTTTGTCATTTTGTCATTTTTTTCAAATCCTCAAAAATGATGAAAAACGGCGCGCTATAGTATGCCGTACGATATGGGCTATAGCCCATGGTCCAAAATGATGAGAAACGAGGCTAACTTTTTTTTTCAAAATTTCAAAAACATGGGCTATAACCCATCGTTTTTGTCATTTCGTCATTTTTTTCAAATCCTCAAAAATGATGAAAAACGGCGCGCTATAGTATGTCGTACGATATGGGCTATAGCCCATGGTCCAAAATGATGAGAAACGAGGCTAACTTTTTTTTCAAAATTAAAAAAAACATGGGCTATAACCCATCGTTTTTGTCATTTCGTCATTTTTTTCAAATCCTCAAAAATGATGAAAAACGGCGCGCTATAGTATGCCGTACGATATGGGCTATAGCCCATGGTCCAAAATGATGAGAAACGAGGATAATTTTTTTTTTCAAAATTTCAAAAAACATGGGCTATAACCCATCGTTTTTGTCATTTTGTCATTTTTTTCAAATCCTCAAAAATGATGAAAAACGGCGCGCTATAGTATGCCGTACGATATGGGCTATAGCCCATGGTCCAAAATGATGAGAAACGAGGCTAACTTTTTTTTTCAAAATTTCAAAAACATGGGCTATAACCCATCGTTTTTGTCATTTCGTCATTTTTTTCAAATCCTCAAAAATGATGAAAAACGGCGCGCTATAGTATGCCGTACGATATGGGCTATAGCCCATGGTCCAAAATGATGAGAAACGAGGCTAACTTTTTTTTCAAAATTTCAAAAAACATGGGCTATAACCCATCGTTTTTGTCATTTCGTCATTTTTTTCAAATCCTCAAAAATGATGAAAAACGGCGCGCTATAGTATGCCGTACGATATGGGCTATAGCCCATGGTCCAAAATGATGAGAAACGAGGATAACTTTTTTTTTCAAAATTTCAAAAAACATGGGCTATAACCCATCGTTTTTGTCATTTCGTCATTTTTTTCAAATCCTCAAAAATGATGAAAAATGGCGCGCTATAGTATGCCGTACGATATGGGCTATAGCCCATGGTCCAAAATGATGAGAAACGAGGCTAACTTTTTTTTCAAAATTTCAAAAAACATGGGCTATAACCCATCGTTTTTGTCATTTCGTCATTTTTTTCAAATCCTCAAAAATGATGAAAAACGGCGCGCTATAGTATGCCGTACGATATGGGCTATAGCCCATGGTCCAAAATGATGAGAAACGAGGCTAACTTTTTTTTCAAAATTTCAAAAAACATGGGCTATAACCCATCGTTTTTGTCATTTCGTCATTTTTTTCAAATCCTCAAAAATGATGAAAAACGGCGCGCTATAGTATGCCGTACGATATGGGCTATAGCCCATGGTCCAAAATGATGAGAAACGAGGATAACTTTTTTTTTCAAAATTTCAAAAAACATGGGCTATAACCCATCGTTTTTGTCATTTCGTCATTTTTTTCAAATCCTCAAAAATGATGAAAAATGGCGCGCTATAGTATGCCGTACGATATGGGCTATAGCCCATGGTCCAAAATGATGAGAAACGAGGCTAACTTTTTTTTTCAAAATTTCAAAAACATGGGCTATAACCCATCGTTTTTGTCATTTCGTCATTTTTTTCAAATCCTCAAAAATGATGAAAAACGGCGCGCTATAGTATGCCGTACGATATGGGCTATAGCCCATGGTCCAAAATGATGAGAAACAAGGATAACTTTTTTTTTCAAAATTTCAAAAAACATGGGCTATAACCCATCGTTTTTGTCATTTTGTCATTTTTTTCAAATCCTCAAAAATGATGAAAAACGGCGCGCTATAGTATGCCGTACGATATGGGCTATAGCCCATGGTCCAAAATGATGAGAAACGAGGCTAACTTTTTTTTTCAAAATTTCAAAAACATGGGCTATAACCCATCGTTTTTGTCATTTCGTCATTTTTTTCAAATCCTCAAAAATGATGAAAAACGGCGCGCTATAGTATGTCGTACGATATGGGCTATAGCCCATGGTCCAAAATGATGAGAAACGAGGCTAACTTTTTTTTCAAAATTTAAAAAAACATGGGCTATAACCCATCGTTTTTGTCATTTCGTCATTTTTTTCAAATCCTCAAAAATGATGAAAAACGGCGCGCTATAGTATGCCGTACGATATGGGCTATAGCCCATGGTCCAAAATGATGAGAAACGAGGATAATTTTTTTTTTCAAAATTTCAAAAAACATGGGCTATAACCCATCGTTTTTGTCATTTTGTCATTTTTTTCAAATCCTCAAAAATGATGAAAAACGGCGCGCTATAGTATGCCGTACGATATGGGCTATAGCCCATGGTCCAAAATGATGAGAAACGAGGCTAACTTTTTTTTTCAAAATTTCAAAAACATGGGCTATAACCCATCGTTTTTGTCATTTCGTCATTTTTTTCAAATCCTCAAAAATGATGAAAAACGGCGCGCTATAGTATGCCGTACGATATGGGCTATAGCCCATGGTCCAAAATGATGAGAAACGAGGCTAACTTTTTTTTCAAAATTTCAAAAAACATGGGCTATAACCCATCGTTTTTGTCATTTCGTCATTTTTTTCAAATCCTCAAAAATGATGAAAAACGGCGCGCTATAGTATGCCGTACGATATGGGCTATAGCCCATGGTCCAAAATGATGAGAAACGAGGATAACTTTTTTTTTCAAAATTTCAAAAAACATGCGCTATAACCCATCGTTTTTGTCATTTTGTCATTTTTTTCAAATCCTCAAAAATGATGAAAAACGGCGCGCTATAGTATGCCGTACGATATGGGCTATAGCCCATGGTCCAAAATGATGAGAAACGAGGCTAACTTTTTTTTTCAAAATTTCAAAAACATGGGCTATAACCCATCGTTTTTGTCATTTCGTCATTTTTTTCAAATCCTCAAAAATGATGAAAAACGGCGCGCTATAGTATGCCGTACGATATGGGCTATAGCCCATGGTCCAAAATGATGAGAAACGAGGCTAACCTTTTTTTCAAAATTTCAAAAAACATGGGCTATAACCCATCGTTTTTGTCATTTTGTCATTTTTTTCAAATCCTCAAAAATGATGAAAAACGGCGCGCTATAGTATGCCGTACGATATGGGCTATAGCCCATGGTCCAAAATGATGAGAAACGAGGATAACTTTTTTTTTCAAAATTTCAAAAACATGGGCTATAACCCATCGTTTTTGTCATTTCGTCATTTTTTTCAAATCCTCAAAAATGATGAAAAACGGCGCGCTATAGTATGCCGTACGATATGGGCTATAGCCCATGGTCCAAAATGATGAGAAACGAGGATAACTTTTTTTTTCAAAATTTCAAAAAACATGTGCTATAACCCATCGTTTTTGTCATTTTGTCATTTTTTTCAAATCCTCAAAAATGATGAAAAACGGCGCGCTATAGTATGCCGTACGATATGGGCTATAGCCCATGGTCCAAAATGATGAGAAACGAGGCTAACTTTTTTTTTCAAAATTTCAAAAACATGGGCTATAACCCATCGTTTTTGTCATTTCGTCATTTTTTTCAAATCCTCAAAAATGATGAAAAACGGCGCGCTATAGTATGCCGTACGATATGGGCTATAGCCCATGGTCCAAAATGATGAGAAACGAGGCTAACCTTTTTTTCAAAATTTCAAAAAACATGGGCTATAACCCATCGTTTTTGTCATTTTGTCATTTTTTTCAAATCCTCAAAAATGATGAAAAACGGCGCGCTATAGTATGCCGTACGATATGGGCTATAGCCCATGGTCCAAAATGATGAGAAACGAGGCTAACTTTTTTTTTCAAAATTTCAAAAACATGGGCTATAACCCATCGTTTTTGTCATTTCGTCATTTTTTTCAAATCCTCAAAAATGATGAAAAACGGCGCGCTATAGTATGCCGTACGATATGGGCTATAGCCCATGGTCTAAAATGATGAGAAACGAGGATAACTTTTTTTTTCAAAATTTCTTAAAACATGCGCTATAACCCATCGTTTTTGTCATTTTGTCATTTTTTTCAAATCCTCAAAAATGATGAAAAACGGCGCGCTATAGTATGCCGTACGATATGGGCTATAGCCCATGGTCCAAAATGATGAGAAACGAGGCTAACTTTTTTTTTCAAAATTTCAAAAACATGGGCTATAACCCATCGTTTTTGTCATTTCGTCATTTTTTTCAAATCCTCAAAAATGATGAAAAACGGCGCGCTATAGTATGCCGTACGATATGGGCTATAGCCCATGGTCCAAAATGATGAGAAACGAGGCTAACCTTTTTTTCAAAATTTCAAAAAACATGGGCTATAACCCATCGTTTTTGTCATTTTGTCATTTTTTTCAAATCCTCAAAAATGATGAAAAACGGCGCGCTATAGTATGCCGTACGATATGGGCTATAGCCCATGGTCCAAAATGATGAGAAACGAGGCTAACTTTTTTTTTCAAAATTTCAAAAACATGGGCTATAACCCATCGTTTTTGTCATTTCGTCATTTTTTTCAAATCCTCAAAAATTATGAAAAACGGCGCGCTATAGTATGCCGTACGATATGGGCTATAGCCCATGGTCCAAAATGATGAGAAACAAGGCTAACTTTTTTTTCAAAATTTCAAAAAACATGGGCTATAACCCATCGTTTTTGTCATTTCGTCATTTTTTTAAAATCCTCAAAAATGATGAAAAACGGCGCGCTATAGTATGCCGTACGATATGGGCTATAGCCCATGGTCCAAAATGATGAGAAACGAGGATAACTTTTTTTTCAAAATTTCAAAAAACATGGGCTATAACCCATCGTTTTTGTCATTTTGTCATTTTTTTCAAATCCTCAAAAATTATGAAAAACGGCGCGCTATAGTATGCCGTACGATATGGGCTATAGCCCATGGTCCAAAATGATGAGAAACGAGGCTAACTTTTTTTTTCAAAATTTCAAAAACATGGGCTATAACCCATCGTTTTTGTCATTTCGTCATTTTTTTCAAATCCTCAAAAATGATGAAAAACGGCGCGCTATAGTATGCCGTACGATATGGGCTATATATAGCCCATGGTCCAAAATGATGAGAAACGAGGCTAACTTTTTTTTCAAAATTTCAAAAAACATGGGCTATAACCCATCGTTTTTGTCATTTCGTCATTTTTTTCAAATCCTCAAAAATGATGAAAAACGGCGCGCTATAGTATGCCGTACGATATGGGCTATAGCCCATGGTCCAAAATGATGAGAAACGAGGATAACTTTTTTTTTCAAAATTTCAAAAAACATGGGCTATAACCCATCGTTTTTGTCATTTCGTCATTTTTTTCAAATCCTCAAAAATGATGAAAAATGGCGCGCTATAGTATGCCGTACGATATGGGCTATAGCCCATGGTCCAAAATGATGAGAAACGAGGCTAACTTTTTTTTTCAAAATTTCAAAAACATGGGCTATAACCCATCGTTTTTGTCATTTCGTCATTTTTTTCAAATCCTCAAAAATGATGAAAAACGGCGCGCTATAGTATGCCGTACGATATGGGCTATAGCCCATGGTCCAAAATGATGAGAAACAAGGATAACTTTTTTTTTCAAAAATTCAAAAAACATGGGCTATAACCCATCGTTTTTGTCATTTTGTCATTTTTTTCAAATCCTCAAAAATGATGAAAAACGGCGCGCTATAGTATGCCGTACGATATGGGCTATAGCCCATGGTCCAAAATGATGAGAAACGAGGCTAACTTTTTTTTTCAAAATTTCAAAAACATGGGCTATAACCCATCGTTTTTGTCATTTCGTCATTTTTTTCAAATCCTCAAAAATGATGAAAAACGGCGCGCTATAGTATGTCGTACGATATGGGCTATAGCCCATGGTCCAAAATGATGAGAAACGAGGCTAACTTTTTTTTCAAAATTTCAAAAAACATGGGCTATAACCCATCGTTTTTGTCATTTCGTCATTTTTTTCAAATCCTCAAAAATGATGAAAAACGGCGCGCTATAGTATGCCGTACGATATGGGCTATAGCCCATGGTCCAAAATGATGAGAAACGAGGATATTTTTTTTTTTCAAAATTTCAAAAAACATGGGCTATAACCCATCGTTTTTGTCATTTTGTCATTTTTTTCAAATCCTCAAAAATGATGAAAAACGGCGCGCTATAGTATGCCGTACGATATGGGCTATAGCCCATGGTCCAAAATGATGAGAAACGAGGCTAACTTTTTTTTTCAAAATTTAAAAAACATGGGCTATAACCCATCGTTTATGTCATTTCGTCATTTTTTTCAAATCCTCAAAAATGATGAAAAACGGCGCGCTATAGTATGCCGTACGATATGGGCTATATATAGCCCATGGTCCAAAATGATGAGAAACGAGGCTAACTTTTTTTTCAAAATTTCAAAAAACATGGGCTATAACCCATCGTTTTTGTCATTTCGTCATTTTTTTCAAATCCTCAAAAATGATGAAAAACGGCGCGCTATAGTATGCCGTACGATATGGGCTATAGCCCATGGTCCAAAATGATGAGAAACGAGGCTAACTTTTTTTTTCAAATTTTCAAAAACATGGGCTATAACCCATCGTTTTTGTCATTTCGTCATTTTTTTCAAATCCTCAAAAATGATGAAAAACGGCGCGCTATAGTATGCCGTACGATATGGGCTATAGCCCATGGTCCAAAATGATGAGAAACAAGGATAACTTTTTTTTTCAAAAATTCAAAAAACATGGGCTATAACCCATCGTTTTTGTCATTTTGTCATTTTTTTAAAATCCTCAAAAATGATGAAAAACGGCGCGCTATAGTATGCCGTACGATATGGGCTATAGCCCATGGTCCAAAATGATGAGAAACGAGGCTAACTTTTTTTTTCAAAATTTCAAAAAACATGGGCTATAACCCATCGTTTTTGTCATTTCGTCATTTTTTTCAAATCCTCAAAAATGATGAAAAACGGCGCGCTATAGTATGCCGTACGATATGGGCTATAGCCCATGGTCCAAAATGATGAGAAACGAGGATAATTTTTTTTTTCAAAATTTCAAAAAACATGGGCTATAACCCATCGTTTTTGTCATTTTGTCATTTTTTTCAAATCCTCAAAAATGATGAAAAACGGCGCGCTATAGTATGCCGTACGATATGGGCTATAGCCCATGGTCCAAAATGATGAGAAACGAGGCTAACTTTTTTTTTCAAATTTCAAAAACATGGGCTATAACCCATCGTTTATGTCATTTCGTCATTTTTTTCAAATCCTCAAAAATGATGAAAAACGGCGCGCTATAGTATGCCGTACGATATGGGCTATAGCCCATGGTCCAAAATGATGAGAAACGAGGCTAACTTTTTTTTTCAAAATTTCAAAAACATGGGCTATAACCCATCGTTTTTGTCATTTCGTCATTTTTTTCAAATCCTCAAAAATGATGAAAAACGGCGCGCTATAGTATGTCGTACGATATGGGCTATAGCCCATGGTCCAAAATGATGAGAAACGAGGCTAACTTTTTTTTCAAAATTTCAAAAAACATGGGCTATAACCCATCGTTTTTGTCATTTCGTCATTTTTTTCAAATCCTCAAAAATGATGAAAAACGGCGCGCTATAGTATGCCGTACGATATGGGCTATAGCCCATGGTCCAAAATGATGAGAAACGAGGCTAACTTTTTTTTCAAAATTTCAAAAAACATGGGCTATAACCCATCGTTTTTGTCATTTCGTCATTTTTTTCAAATCCTCAAAAATGATGAAAAACGGCGCGCTATAGTATGCCGTACGATATGGGCTATAGCCCATGGTCCAAAATGATGAGAAACGAGGATAATTTTTTTTTTCAAAATTTCAAAAAACATGGGCTATAACCCATCGTTTTTGTCATTTTGTCATTTTTTTCAAATCCTCAAAAATGATGAAAAACGGCGCGCTATAGTATGCCGTACGATATGGGCTATAGCCCATGGTCCAAAATGATGAGAAACGAGGCTAACTTTTTTTTTCAAAATTTCAAAAACATGGGCTATAACCCATCGTTTATGTCATTTCGTCATTTTTTTCAAATCCTCAAAAATGATGAAAAACGGCGCGCTATAGTATGCCGTACGATATGGGCTATAGCCCATGGTCCAAAATGATGAGAAACGAGGCTAACTTTTTTTTTCAAAATTTCAAAAACATGGGCTATAACCCATCGTTTTTGTCATTTCGTCATTTTTTTCAAATCCTCAAAAATGATGAAAAACGGCGCGCTATAGTATGTCGTACGATATGGGCTATAGCCCATGGTCCAAAATGATGAGAAACGAGGCTAACTTTTTTTTCAAAATTTCAAAAAACATGGGCTATAACCCATCGTTTTTGTCATTTCGTCATTTTTTTCAAATCCTCAAAAATGATGAAAAACGGCGCGCTATAGTATGCCGTACGATATGGGCTATAGCCCATGGTCCAAAATGATGAGAAACGAGGATATTTTTTTTTTTCAAAATTTCAAAAAACATGGGCTATAACCCATCGTTTTTGTCATTTTGTCATTTTTTTCAAATCCTCAAAAATGATGAAAAACGGCGCGCTATAGTATGCCGTACGATATGGGCTATAGCCCATGGTCCAAAATGATGAGAAACGAGGCTAACTTTTTTTTTCAAAATTTCAAAAACATGGGCTATAACCCATCGTTTATGTCATTTCGTCATTTTTTTCAAATCCTCAAAAATGATGAAAAACGGCGCGCTATAGTATGTCGTACGATATGGGCTATAGCCCATGGTCCAAAATGATGAGAAACGAGGCTAACTTTTTTTTCAAAATTTCAAAAAACATGGGCTATAACCCATCGTTTTTGTCATTTCGTCATTTTTTTCAAATCCTCAAAAATGATGAAAAACGGCGCGCTATAGTATGCCGTACGATATGGGCTATAGCCCATGGTCCAAAATGATGAGAAACGAGGATATTTTTTTTTTTCAAAATTTCAAAAAACATGGGCTATAACCCATCGTTTTTGTCATTTTGTCATTTTTTTCAAATCCTCAAAAATGATGAAAAACGGCGCGCTATAGTATGCCGTACGATATGGGCTATAGCCCATGGTCCAAAATGATGAGAAACGAGGCTAACTTTTTTTTTCAAAATTTCAAAAACATGGGCTATAACCCATCGTTTATGTCATTTCGTCATTTTTTTCAAATCCTCAAAAATGATGAAAAACGGCGCGCTATAGTATGCCGTACGATATGGGCTATAGCCCATGGTCCAAAATGATGAGAAACGAGGATAACTTTTTTTTCAAAATTTCAAAAAACATGGGCTATAACCCATCGTTTTTGTCATTTTGTCATTTTTTTCAAATCCTCAAAAATGATGAAAAACGGCGCGCTATAGTATGCCGTACGATATGGGCTATAGCCCATGGTCCAAAATGATGAGAAACGAGGATAACTTTTTTTTTCAAAATTTCAAAAAACATGGGCTATAACCCATCGTTTTTGTCATTTTGTCATTTTTTTCAAATCCTCAAAAATGATGAAAAACGGCGCACTATAGTATGCCGTACGATATGGGCTATAGCCCATGGTCCAAAATGATGAGAAACGAGGCTAACTTTTTTTTTCAAAATTTCAAAAACATGGGCTATAACCCATCGTTTTTGTCATTTCGTCATTTTTTTCAAATCCTCAAAAATGATGAAAAACGGCGCGCTATAGTATGCCGTACGATATGGGCTATAGCCCATGGTCCAAAATGATGAGAAACGAGGCTAACCTTTTTTTCAAAATTTCAAAAACATGGCTATAACCCATCGTTTTTGTCATTTTGTCATTTTTTTCAAATCCTCAAAAATGATGAAAAACGGCGCGCTATAGTATGCCGTACGATATGGGCTATAGCCATGGTCCAAAATGATGAGAAACGAGGATAACTTTTTTTTTCAAAATTTCAAAAAACATGGGCTATAACCCATCGTTTTTGTCATTTTGTCATTTTTTTCAAATCCTCAAAAATGATGAAAAACGGCGCGCTATAGTATGCCGTACGATATGGGCTATAGCCATGGTCCAAAATGATGAGAAACGAGGCTAACTTTTTTTTCAAAATTTCAAAAAACATGGGCTATAACCCATCGTTTTGTCATTTCGTCATTTTTTTCAAATCCTCAAAAATGATGAAAAACGGCACGCTATAGTATGCCGTACGATATGGGCTATAGCCCATGGTCCAAAATGATGAGAAACGAGGATAACTTTTTTTTTCAAAATTTCAAAAAACATGGGCTATAACCCATCGTTTTTGTCATTTTGTCATTTTTTCAAATCCTCAAAAATGATGAAAAATGGCGCGCTATAGTATGCCGTACGATATGGGCTATAGCCCATGGTCCAAAATGATGAGAAACGAGGCTAACTTTTTTTTTCAAATTTTCAAAAACATGGGCTATAACCCATCGTTTTTGTCATTTCGTCATTTTTTTCAAATCCTCAAAAATGATGAAAAACGGCGCGCTATAGTATGCCGTACGATATGGGCCTATAGCCCATGGTCCAAAATGATGAGAAACAAGGATAACTTTTTTTTCAAAATTCAAAAAACATGGGCTATAACCCATCGTTTTTGTCATTTTGTCATTTTTTTCAAATCCTCAAAAATGATGAAAACGGCGCGCTATAGTATGCCGTACGATATGGGCTATAGCCCATGGTCCAAAATGATGAGAAACGAGGCTAACTTTTTTTTTCAAAATTCAAAAAACATGGGCTATAACCCATCGTTTTTGTCATTTCGTCATTTTTTTCAAATCCTCAAAAGGATGAAAAACGGCGCGCTATAGTATGCCGTACGATATGGGCTATAGCCCATGGTCCAAAATGATGAGAAACGAGGATAATTTTTTTTTCAAATTTCAAAAAACATGGGCTATAACCCATCGTTTTTGTCATTTTGTCATTTTTTTCAAATCCTCAAAAATGATGAAAACGGCGCGCTATAGTATGCCGTACGATAAGGGCTATAGCCCAATGGTCCAAAATGATGAGAAACGAGGCTAACTTTTTTTTCAAAATTTCAAAAACATGGCTATAACCATCGTTTATGTCATTTCGTCATTTTTTCAAATCCTCAAAAATGATGAAAAACGGCGCGCTATAGTATGCCGTACGATATGGCTATAGCCCATGGTCCAAAATGATGAGAAACGAGGCTAACTTTTTTTTTCAAAATTTCAAAACATGGGCTATAACCCATCGTTTTTGTCATTTCGTCATTTTTTTCAAATCCTCAAAAATGATGAAAAACGGCGCGCTATAGTATGTCGTACGATATGGGCTATAGCCCATGGTCCAAAATGATGAGAAACGAGGCTAACTTTTTTTTCAAAATTTCAAAAACATGGCTATAACCCATCGTTTTTGTCATTTCGTCAATCCTCAAAAATGATGAAAAACGGCGCGCTATAGTATGCCGTACGATATGGGCTATAGCCCATGGTCCAAAATGATGAGAAACGAGGATAACTTTTTTTTTCAAAATTTCAAAAAACATGGGCTATAACCCATCGTTTTTGTCATTTTGTCATTTTTTTCAAATCCTCAAAAATGATGAAAAACGGCGCGCTATAGTATGCCGTACGATATGGGCTATAGCCCATGGTCCAAAATGATGAGAAACGAGGCTAACTTTTTTTTCAAAATTTCAAAAACATGGGCTATAACCCATCGTTTTTGTCATTTCGTCATTTTTTTCAAATCCTCAAAAATGATGAAAAACGGCGCGCTATAGTATGCCGTACGATATGGGCTATAGCCCATGGTCCAAAATGATGAGAAACGAGGCTAACCTTTTTTTCAAAATTTCAAAAAACATGGGCTATAACCCATCGTTTTTGTCATTTTGTCATTTTTTTTCAAATCCTCAAAAATGATGAAAAACGGCGCGCTATAGTATGCCGTACGATATGGGCTATAGCCCATGGTCCAAAATGATGAGAAACGAGGATAACTTTTTTTTCAAAATTTCAAAAAACATGGGCTATAACCCATCGTTTTGTCATTTTGTCATTTTTTTTCAAATCCTCAAAAATGATGAAAAACGGCGCGCTATAGTATGCCGTACGATATGGGCTATAGCCCATGGTCCAAAATGATGAGAAACGAGGCTAACTTTTTTTCAAAATTTCAAAAAACATGGGCTATAACCCATCGTTTTTGTCATTTCGTCATTTTTTTCAAATCCTCAAAAATGATGAAAAACGGCACGCTATAGTATGCCGTACGATATGGGCTATAGCCCATGGTCCAAAATGATGAGAAACGAGGATAAACTTTTTTTTTCAAAATTTCAAAAAACATGGGCTATAACCCATCGTTTTTGTCATTTTGTCATTTTTTTCAAATCCTCAAAAATGATGAAAAATGGCGCGCTATAGTATGCCGTACGATATGGGCTATAGCCCATGGTCCAAAATGATGAGAAACGAGGCTAACTTTTTTTTCAAATTTTCAAAAACATGGGCTATAACCCATCGTTTTTGTCATTTCGTCATTTTTTTCAAATCCTCAAAAATGATGAAAAACGGCGCGCTATAGTATGCCGTACGATATGGGCTATAGCCCATGGTCCAAAATGATGAGAAACAAGGATAACTTTTTTTTCAAAATTCAAAAAACATGGGCTATAACCCATCGTTTTTGTCATTTTGTCATTTTTTTCAAATCCTCAAAAATGATGAAAAACGGCGCGCTATAGTATGCCGTACGATATGGGCTATAGCCCATGGTCCAAAATGATGAGAAACGAGGCTAACTTTTTTTTTTCAAAATTTCAAAAAACATGGGCTATAACCCATCGTTTTTGTCATTTCGTCATTTTTTTCAAATCCTCAAAAAGGATGAAAAACGGCGCGCTATAGTATGCCGTACGATATGGCTATAGCCCCATGGTCCAAAATGATGAGAAACGAGGATAATTTTTTTTTTCAAATTTCAAAAAACATGGGCTATAACCCATCGTTTTTGTCATTTTGTCATTTTTTCAAATCCTCAAAAATGATGAAAAACGGCGCGCTATAGTATGCCGTACGATAAGGGCTATAGCCCATGGTCCAAAATGATGAGAAACGAGGCTAACTTTTTTTTTCAAAATTTCAAAAACATGGGCTATAACCCATCGTTTATGTCATTTCGTCATTTTTTCAAATCCTCAAAAATGATGAAAAAACCGGCGCGCTATAGTATGCCGTACGATATGGGCTATAGCCCATGGTCCAAAATGATGAGAAACGAGGCTAACTTTTTTTTTCAAATTTCAAAAACATGGGCTATAACCCATCGTTTTTGTCATTTCGTCATTTTTTTCAATCCTCAAAATGATGAAAAACGGCGCGCTATAGTATGTCGTACGATATGGGCTATAGCCCATGGTCCAAAATGATGAGAAACGAGGCTAACTTTTTTTCAAATTTCAAAAAACATGGGCTATAACCCATCGTTTTTGTCATTCGTCATTTTTTTCAAATCCTCAAAAATGATGAAAAACGGCGCGCTATAGTATGCCGTACGATATGGGCTATAGCCCATGGTCCAAAATGATGAGAAACGAGGATATTTTTTTTTTCAAAATTTCAAAAAACATGGGCTATAACCCATCGTTTTTGTCATTTTGTCATTTTTTTCAAATCCTCAAAAATGATGAAAAACGGCGCGCTATAGTATGCCGTACGATATGGGCTATAGCCCATGGTCCAAAATGATGAGAAACGAGGCTAACTTTTTTTTCAAAATTTCAAAAACATGGGCTATAACCCATCGTTTATGTCATTTCGTCATTTTTTTCAAATCCTCAAAAATGATGAAAAACGGCGCGCTATAGTATGCCGTACGATATGGGCTATAGCCCATGGTCCAAAATGATGAGAAACGAGGATAACTTTTTTTTCAAAATTTCAAAAAACATGGGCTATAACCCATCGTTTTTGTCATTTTGTCATTTTTTTCAAATCCTCAAAAATGATGAAAAACGGCGCGCTATAGTATGCCGTACGATATGGGCTATAGCCCATGGTCCAAAATGATGAGAAACGAGGATAACTTTTTTTTCAAAATTTCAAAAAACATGGGCTATAACCCATCGTTTTTGTCATTTTGTCATTTTTTCAAATCCTCAAAAATGATGAAAAACGGCGCGCTATAGTATGCCGTACGATATGGGCTATAGCCCATGGTCCAAAATGATGAGAAACGAGGCTAACTTTTTTTTTCAAAATTTCAAAAACATGGGCTATAACCCATCGTTTTTGTCATTTCGTCATTTTTTTCAAATCCTCAAAAATGATGAAAAACGGCGCGCTATAGTATGCCGTACGATATGGGCTATAGCCCATGGTCCAAAATGATGAGAAACGAGGCTAACCTTTTTTTCAAAATTTCAAAAAACATGGGCTATAACCCATCGTTTTTGTCATTTTGTCATTTTTTTCAAATCCTCAAAAATGATGAAAAACGGCGCGCTATAGTATGCCGTACGATATGGGCTATAGCCCATGGTCCAAAATGATGAGAAACGAGGATAACTTTTTTTTTCAAAATTTCAAAAAACATGGGCTATAACCCATCGTTTTTGTCATTTTTGTCATTTTTTTCAAATCCTCAAAAATGATGAAAAACGGCGCGCTATAGTATGCCGTACGATATGGGCTATAGCCCATGGTCCAAAATGATGAGAAACGAGGCTAACTTTTTTTCAAAATTTCAAAAACATGGGCTATAACCCATCGTTTTGTCATTTCGTCATTTTTTTCAAATCCTCAAAAATGATGAAAAACGGCGCGCTATAGTAATGCCGTACGATATGGGCTATAGCCCATGGTCCAAAATGATGAGAAACGAGGATAACTTTTTTTTTCAAAATTCAAAAAACATGGGCTATAACCCATCGTTTTTGTCATTTTGTCATTTTTTTCAAATCCTCAAAATGATGAAAAACGGCGCGCTATAGTATGCCGTACGATATGGCTATAGCCCATGGTCCAAAATGATGAGAAACGAGGCTAACTTTTTTTTTCAAAATTTCAAAAACATGGGCTATAACCCATCGTTTTTGTCATTTCGTCATTTTTTCAAATCCTCAAAAATGATGAAAAACGGCGCGCTATAGTATGCCGTACGATATGGGCTATAGCCCATGGTCCAAATGATGAGAAACGAGGCTAACCTTTTTTCAAAATTTCAAAAACATGGGCTATAACCCATCGTTTTTGTCATTTTGTCATTTTTTTCAAATCCTCAAAAATGATGAAAAACGGCGCGCTATAGTATGCCGTACGATATGGGCTATAGCCCATGGTCCAAAATGATGAGAAACGAGGATAACTTTTTTTTTCAAAATTTCAAAAAACATGGGCTATAACCCATCGTTTTTGTCATTTTGTCATTTTTTTCAAATCCTCAAAAATGATGAAAACGGCGCGCTATAGTATGCCGTACGATATGGGCTATAGCCCATGGTCCAAAATGATGAGAAACGAGGCTAACTTTTTTTTTCAAAATTTCAAAAACATGGGCTATAACCCATCGTTTTTGTCATTTCGTCATTTTTTTCAAATCCTCAAAATTATGAAAAACGGCGCGCTATAGTATGCCGTACGATATGGGCTATAGCCCATGGTCCAAAATGATGAGAAACAAGGCTAACTTTTTTTCAAAATTTCAAAAACATGGGCTATAACCCATCGTTTTTGTCATTTTGTCATTTTTTTCAAATCCTCAAAAATGATGAAAAACGGCGCGCTATAGTATGCCGTACGATATGGGCTATAGCCCATGGTCCAAAATGATGAGAAACGAGGATAACTTTTTTTTTCAAAATTTCAAAAAACATGGGCTATAACCATCGTTTTTGTCATTTTGTCATTTTTTTCAATCCTCAAAAATGATGAAAAACGGCGCGCTATAGTATGGCGTACGATATGGGCTATAGCCCATGGTCCAAAATGATGAGAAACGAGGATAACTTTTTTTTCAAAATTCAAAAAACATGGCTATAACCCATCGTTTTTGTCATTTGTCATTTTTTTTCAATCCTCAAAAATGATGAAAAACGGCGCGCTATAGTATGCCGTACGATATGGGCTATAGCCCATGGTCCAAAATGATGAGAAACGAGGCTAACTTTTTTTTCAAAATTTCAAAAACATGGCTATAACCCATCGTTTTGTCATTTCGTCATTTTTTTCAAATCCTCAAAAATGATGAAAAACGGCGCGCTATAGTATGCCGTACGATATGGGCTATAGCCATGGTCCAAAATGATGAGAAACGAGGATAACTTTTTTTTTCAAAATTTCAAAAAACATGGGCTATAACCATCGTTTTTTGTCATTTTGTCATTTTTTCAAATCCTCAAAAATGATGAAAAACGGCGCGCTATAGTATGCCGTACGATATGGGCTATAGCCCATGGTCCAAAATGATGAGAAACGAGGCTAACTTTTTTTTTCAAAATTTCAAAAACATGGGCTATAACCCATCGTTTTTGTCATTTCGTCATTTTTTCAAATCCTCAAAAATGATGAAAAACGGCGCGCTATAGTATGCCGTACGATATGGGCTATAGCCCATGGTCCAAAATGATGAGAACGAGGCTAACCTTTTTTTCAAAATTTCAAAAACATGGGCTATAACCCATCGTTTTGTCATTTTGTCATTTTTTTCAAATCCTCAAAAATGATGAAAAACGGCGCGCTATAGTATGCCGTACGATATGGGCTATAGCCCATGGTCCAAAATGATGAGAAACGAGGATAACTTTTTTTCCAAAATTTCAAAAAACATGGCTATAACCCATCGTTTTTGTCATTTTGTCATTTTTTCAAATCCTCAAAAATGATGAAAAACGGCGCGCTATAGTATGCCGTACGATATGGGCTATAGCCCATGGTCCAAAATGATGAGAAACGAGGCTAACTTTTTTTTCAAAATTTCAAAAACATGGGCTATAACCCATCGTTTTTGTCATTTCGTCATTTTTTTCAAATCCTCAAAAATTATGAAAAACGGCGCGCTATAGTATGCCGTACGATATGGGCTATAGCCCATGTCCAAAATGATGAGAAACAAGGCTAACTTTTTTTTCAAAATTTCAAAAAACATGGGCTATAACCCATCGTTTTTGTCATTTTGTCATTTTTTCAAATCCTCAAAAATGATGAAAAACGGCGCGCTATAGTATGCCGTACGATATGGGCTATAGCCCATGGTCCAAATGATGAGAAACGAGGCTAACTTTTTTTTTCAAAATTTCAAAACATGGGCTATAACCCATCGTTTTTTGTCATTTCGTCATTTTTTTCAAATCCTCAAAAATGATGAAAAACGGCGCGCTATAGTATGCCGTACGATATGGCTATAGCCCATGGTCCAAAATGATGAGAAACGAGGCTAACCTTTTTTTCAAAATTTCAAAAAACATGGGCTATAACCCATCGTTTTTGTCATTTTGTCATTTTTTTCAAATCCTCAAAAATGATGAAAAACGGCGCGCTATAGTATGCCGTACGATATGGGCTATAGCCCATGGTCCAAAATGATGAGAAACGAGGATAACTTTTTTTTTCAAAATTTCAAAAAACATGGGCTATAACCCATCGTTTTTGTCATTTTGTAATTTTTTCAAATCCTCAAAAATGATGAAAAACGGCGCGCTATAGTATGCCGTACGATATGGGCTATAGCCCATGGTCCAAAATGATGAGAAACGAGGCTAACTTTTTTTTTCAAAATTTCAAAAACATGGGCTATAACCCATCGTTTTTGTCATTTCGTCATTTTTTTCAAATCCTCAAAAATTATGAAAAACGGCGCGCTATAGTATGCCGTACGATATGGGCTATAGCCCATGGTCCAAAATGATGAGAAACAAGGCTAACTTTTTTTCAAAATTTCAAAAAACATGGGCTATAACCCATCGTTTTTGTCATTTCGTCATTTTTTTAAAATCCTCAAAAATGATGAAAAAACGGCGCGCTATAGTATGCCGTACGATATGGGCTATAGCCCATGGTCCAAAATGATGAGAAACGAGGATAACTTTTTTTCAAAATTTCAAAGAACATGGGCTATAACCCATCGTTTTTGTCATTTTGTCATTTTTTTCAAATCCTCAAAAATGATGAAAAACGGCGCGCTATAGTATGCCGTACGATATGGGCTATAGCCCATGGTCCAAAATGATGAGAAACGAGGCTAACTTTTTTTTCAAAATTTCAAAAACATGGGCTATAACCCATCGTTTTTGTCATTTCGTCATTTTTTTCAAATCCTCAAAAATGATGAAAAACGGCGCGCTATAGTATGCCGTACGATATGGCTATATATAGCCCATGGTCCAAAATGATGAGAAACGAGGCTAACTTTTTTTTCAAAATTTCAAAAAACATGGGCTATAACCCATCGTTTTTGTCATTTCGTCATTTTTTTTCAAATCCTCAAAAATGATGAAAAACGGCGCGCTATAGTATGCCGTACGATATGGGCTATAGCCCATGGTCCAAAATGATGAGAAACGAGGATAACTTTTTTTTCAAAATTTCAAAAACATGGGCTATAACCCATTGTTTTTGTCATTTTGTCATTTTTAGGATTTGAAAAAAATGACAAAATGACAAAAACAATGGGTTATAGCCCATGTTTTTTGAAATTTTGAAAAAAAAGTTATCCTCGTTTCTCATCATTTGGACCATGGGCTATAGCCCATATCGTACGGCATACTATAGCGCGCCGTTTTTCATCATTTTTGAGGATTTGAAAAAAATGACGAAATGACAAAAACGATGGGTTATAGCCCATGTTTTTTGAAATTTTGAAAAAAAGTTAGCCTCGTTTCTCATCATTTTGGACCATGGGCTATATATAGCCCATATCGTACGGCATACTATAGCGCGCCGTTTTTCATCATTTTTGAGGATTTGAAAAAATGACGAAATGACAAAAACGATGGGTTATAGCCCATGTTTTGAAATTTTGAAAAAAAAAGTTAGCCTCGTTTCTCATCATTTTGGACCATGGCTATAGCCCATATCGTACGGCATACTATAGCGCGCCGTTTTTCATCATTTTTGAGGATTTGAAAAAAATGACAAAATGACAAAAAACGATGGGTTATAGCCCATGTTCTTTGAAATTTTGAAAAAAAAGTTATCCTCGTTTCTCATCATTTTGGACCATGGGCTATAGCCCATATCGTACGGCATACTATAGCGCGCCGTTTTTCATCATTTTTGAGGATTTTAAAAAAATGACGAAATGACAAAACGATGGGTTATAGCCCATGTTTTTTGAAATTTTGAAAAAAAAGTTAGCCTTGTTTCTCATCATTTTGGACCATGGGCTATAGCCCATATCGTACGGCATACTATAGCGCGCCGTTTTTCATAATTTTGAGGATTTGAAAAAAATGACGAAATGACAAAAACGATGGGTTATAGCCCATGTTTTTGAAATTTTGAAAAAAAAAGTTAGCCTCGTTTCTCATCATTTTGGACCATGGGCTATAGCCCCATATCGTACGGCATACTATAGCGCGCCGTTTTTCATCATTTTTGAGGATTTGAAAAAAATTACAAAATGACAAAAACGATGGGTTATAGCCCATGTTTTTTGAAATTTTGAAAAAAAAGTTATCCTCGTTTCTCATCATTTTGGACCATGGGCTATAGCCCATATCGTACGGCATACTATAGCGCGCCGTTTTTCATCATTTTTGAGGATTTGAAAAAAATGACAAATGACAAAAACGATGGTTATAGCCCATGTTTTTTGAAATTTTGAAAAAAAGGTTAGCCTCGTTTCTCATCATTTTGGACCATGGGCTATAGCCCATATCGTACGGCATACTATAGCGCGCCGTTTTCATCATTTTTGAGGATTTGAAAAAAATGACGAAATGACAAAAACGATGGGTTATAGCCCATGTTTTTGAAATTTTGAAAAAAAAAGTTAGCCTCGTTTCTCATCAATTTTGGACCATGGGCTATAGCCCATATCGTACGGCATACTATAGCGCGCCGTTTTTCATCATTTTTGAGGATTTGAAAAAATGACAAAATGACAAAAACGATGGGTTATAGCCCATGTTTTTTGAAATTTTGAAAAAAAAGTTAGCCTTGTTTCTCATCATTTTGGACCATGGCTATAGCCCATATCGTACGGCATACTATAGCGCGCCGTTTTTCATAATTTTTGAGGATTTGAAAAAAATGACGAAATGACAAAAACGATGGGTTATAGCCCATGTTTTTGAAATTTTGAAAAAAAAGTTAGCCTCGTTTCTCATCATTTTGGACCATGGGCTATAGCCCATATCGTACGGCATACTATAGCGCGCCGTTTTTCATCATTTTTGAGGATTTGAAAAAAATGACAAATGACAAAAACGATGGGTTATAGCCCATGTTTTTTGAAATTTTGGAAAAAAAAGTTATCCTCGTTTCTCATCATTTTGGACCATGGGCTATAGCCCATATCGTACGGCATACTATAGCGCGCCGTTTTTCATCATTTTTGAGGATTTGAAAAAAATGACAAAATGACAAAAACGATGGGTTATAGCCCATGTTTTTTGAAATTTTGAAAAAAAGGTTAGCCTCGTTTCTCATCATTTTGGACCATGGGCTATAGCCCATATCGTACGGCATACTATAGCGCGCCGTTTTTCATCATTTTTGAGGATTTGAAAAAAATGACGAAATGACAAAAACGATGGGTTATAGCCCATGTTTTTGAAATTTTGAAAAAAAAAGTTAGCCTCGTTTCTCAT
The DNA here is from genome assembly GCF_963924005.1 of Protomyctophum bolini. Taxonomy (NCBI): domain Eukaryota; kingdom Metazoa; phylum Chordata; class Actinopteri; order Myctophiformes; family Myctophidae; genus Protomyctophum; species Protomyctophum bolini. The sequence continues at coordinate 17,174 of NW_027665498.1, read as the reverse complement.
CATTTGGACCATGGGCTATAGCCCATATCGTACGGCATACTATAGCGCGCCGTTTTTCATCATTTTTGAGGATTTGAAAAAAATGACAAAATGACAAAAACGATGGGTTATAGCCCATGTTTTTTGAAATTTTGAAAAAAAAAGTTATCCTCGTTTCTCATCATTTTGGACCATGGCTATAGCCCATATCGTACGGCATACTATAGCGCGCCGTTTTTCATCATTTTTGAGGATTTGAAAAAATGACGAAATGACAAAAACGATGGGTTATAGCCCATGTTTTTTGAAATTTTGAAAAAAAAGTTAGCCTCGTTTCTCATCATTTTGGACCATGGGCTATAGCCCATATCGTACGGCATACTATAGCGCGCCGTTTTTCATCATTTTTGAGGATTTGAAAAAAATGACAAAATGACAAAAACGATGGGTTATAGCCCATGTTTTTTGAAATTTTGAAAAAAAAAGTTATCCTCGTTTCTCATCATTTTGGACCATGGGCTATAGCCCATATCGTACGCCATACTATAGCGCGCCGTTTTTCATCATTTTTGAGGATTTGAAAAAATGACAAAATGACAAAACGATGGGTTATAGCCCATGTTTTGAAATTTTGAAAAAAAAGTTATCCTCGTTTCTCATCATTTTGGACCATGGGCTATAGCCCATATCGTACGGCATACTATAGCGCGCCGTTTTTCATCATTTTTGAGGATTTGAAAAAAATGACAAAATGACAAAAACGATGGGTTATAGCCCATGTTTTTTGAAATTTTGAAAAAAAAGTTAGCCTTGTTTCTCATCATTTTGGACCATGGGCTATAGCCCATATCGTACGGCATACTATAGCGCGCCGTTTTTCATAATTTTTGAGGATTTGAAAAAAATGACGAAATGACAAAAACGATGGGTTATAGCCCATGTTTTTGAAATTTTGAAAAAAAAAGTTAGCCTCGTTTCTCATCATTTTGGACCATGGGCTATAGCCCATATCGTACGGCATACTATAGCGCGCCGTTTTTCATCATTTTTGAGGATTTGAAAAAAATGACAAAATGACAAAAACGATGGGTTATAGCCCATGTTTTTTGAAATTTTGAAAAAAAAAGTTATCCTCGTTTCTCATCATTTTGGACCATGGGCTATAGCCCATATCGTACGGCATACTATAGCGCGCCGTTTTTCATCATTTTTGAGGATTTGAAAAAAATGACAAAATGACAAAACGATGGGTTATAGCCCATGTTTTTTGAAATTTTGAAAAAAAGGTTAGCCTCGTTTCTCATCATTTTGACCATGGGCTATAGCCCATATCGTACGGCATACTATAGCGCGCCGTTTTTCATCATTTTTGAGGATTTGAAAAAAATGACGAAATGACAAAAACGATGGGTTATAGCCCATGTTTTTGAAATTTTGAAAAAAAAAGTTAGCCTCGTTTCTCATCATTTTGGACCATGGGCTATAGCCCATATCGTACGGCATACTATAGCGCGCCGTTTTTCATCATTTTTGAGGATTTGAAAAAAATGACAAAATGACAAAAACGATGGGTTATAGCCATGTTTTTTGAAATTTTGAAAAAAAAAGTTATCCTCGTTTCTCATCATTTTGGACCATGGCTATAGCCCATATCGTACGGCATACTATAGCGCGCCGTTTTTTCATCATTTTTGAGGATTTGAAAAAAATGACGAAATGACAAAAACGATGGGTTATAGCCCATGTTTTTTGAATTTTGAAAAAAAAGTTAGCCTCGTTTCTCATCATTTTGGACCATGGGCTATAGCCCATATCGTACGGCATACTATAGCGCGCCGTTTTTCATCATTTTTGAGGATTTGAAAAAAATGACAAAATGACAAAAACGATGGGTTATAGCCCATGTTTTTTGAAATTTTGAAAAAAAAAGTTATCCTCGTTTCTCATCATTTTGGACCATGGGCTATAGCCCATATCGTACGGCATACTATAGCGCGCCGTTTTTCATCATTTTGAGGATTTGAAAAAAATGACAAAATGACAAAAACGATGGGTTATAGCCCATGTTTTTTGAAATTTTGAAAAAAAGGTTAGCCTCGTTTCTCATCATTTTGGACCATGGGCTATAGCCCATATCGTACGGCATACTATAGCGCGCCGTTTTTCATCATTTTTGAGGATTTGAAAAAAATGACGAAATGACAAAAACGATGGGTTATAGCCCATGTTTTGAAATTTTGAAAAAAAAGTTAGCCTCGTTTCTCATCATTTGGACCATGGGCTATAGCCCATATCGTACGGCATACTATAGCGCGCCGTTTTTCATCATTTTTGAGGATTTGAAAAAAATGACAAAATGACAAAAACGATGGGTTATAGCCCATGTTTTTTGAAATTTTGAAAAAAAAAGTTATCCTCGTTTCTCATCATTTTGGACCATGGGCTATAGCCCATATCGTACGGCATACTATAGCGCGCCGTTTTTCATCATTTTTGAGGATTTGAAAAAAATGACAAAATGACAAAAACGATGGGTTATAGCCCATGTTTTTGAAATTTTGAAAAAAAAGTTATCCTCGTTTCTCATCATTTTGGACCATGGGCTATAGCCCATATCGTACGGCATACTATAGCGCGCCGTTTTTCATCATTTTTGAGGATTTGAAAAAAATGACGAAATGACATAAACGATGGGTTATAGCCCATGTTTTTGAAATTTTGAAAAAAAAAGTTAGCCTCGTTTCTCATCATTTTGGACCATGGGCTATAGCCCATATCGTACGGCATACTATAGCGCGCCGTTTTTCATCATTTTTGAGGATTTGAAAAAAATGACAAAATGACAAAAAACGATGGGTTATAGCCCATGTTTTTTGAAATTTTGAAAAAAAAATTATCCTCGTTTCTCATCATTTTGGACCATGGGCTATAGCCCATATCGTACGGCATACTATAGCGCGCCGTTTTTCATCATTTTGAGGATTTGAAAAAAATGACGAATGACAAAAACGATGGTTATAGCCCATGTTTTTTGAAATTTTGAAAAAAAAGTTAGCCTCGTTTCTCATCATTTTGGACCATGGGCTATAGCCCATATCGTACGACATACTATAGCGCGCCGTTTTTCATCATTTTGAGGATTTGAAAAAAATGACGAAATGACAAAAACGATGGGTTATAGCCCATGTTTTTGAAATTTTGAAAAAAAAAGTTAGCCTCGTTTCTCATCATTTTGGACCATGGGCTATAGCCCATATCGTACGGCATACTATAGCGCGCCGTTTTTCATCATTTTTGAGGATTTGAAAAAAATGACGAAATGACATAAACGATGGTTATAGCCCATGTTTTTGAAATTTTGAAAAAAAAGTTAGCCTCGTTTCTCATCATTTTGGACCATGGGCTATAGCCCTTATCGTACGGCATACTATAGCGCGCCGTTTTTCATCATTTTTGAGGATTTGAAAAAATGACAAAATGACAAAAACGATGGGTTATAGCCCATGTTTTTTGAAATTTTGAAAAAAAAAATTATCCTCGTTTCTCATCATTTTGGACCATGGGCTATAGCCCATATCGTACGGCATACTATAGCGCGCCGTTTTTCATCCTTTTTGAGGATTTGAAAAAATGACGAAATGACAAAAACGATGGGTTATAGCCCATGTTTTTTGAAATTTTGAAAAAAAAGTTAGCCTCGTTTCTCATCATTTTGGACCATGGGCTATAGCCCATATCGTACGGCATACTATAGCGCGCCGTTTTTCATCATTTTTGAGGATTTGAAAAAAATGACAAAATGACAAAAACGATGGGTTATAGCCCATGTTTTTTGAATTTTTGAAAAAAAAGTTATCCTTGTTTCTCATCATTTTGGACCATGGGCTATAGCCCATATCGTACGGCATACTATAGCGCGCCGTTTTTCATCATTTTTGAGGATTTGAAAAAATGACGAAATGACAAAAACGATGGGTTATAGCCCATGTTTTTGAAAATTTGAAAAAAAAAGTTAGCCTCGTTTCTCATCATTTTGGACCATGGGCTATAGCCCATATCGTACGGCATACTATAGCGCGCCATTTTTCATCATTTTTGAGGATTTGAAAAAAATGACAAAATGACAAAAACGATGGGTTATAGCCCATGTTTTTGAAATTTGAAAAAAAAAGTTATCCTCGTTTCTCATCATTTTGGACCATGGGCTATAGCCCATATCGTACGGCATACTATAGCGTGCCGTTTTTCATCATTTTTGAGGATTTGAAAAAAATGACGAAATGACAAAAACGATGGGTTATAGCCCATGTTTTTGAAATTTTGAAAAAAAAGTTAGCCTCGTTTCTCATCATTTTGGACCATGGGCTATAGCCCATATCGTACGGCATACTATAGCGCGCCGTTTTTCATCATTTTGAGGATTTGAAAAAAATGACAAAATGACAAAAACGATGGGTTATAGCCCATGTTTTTGAAATTTTGAAAAAAAAAGTTATCCTCGTTTCTCATCATTTTGGACCATGGGCTATAGCCCATATCGTACGGCATACTATAGCGCGCCGTTTTTCATCATTTTTGAGGATTTGAAAAAATGACAAAATGACAAAAACGATGGGTTATAGCCCATGTTTTTTGAAATTTTGAAAAAAAGGTTAGCCTCGTTTCTCATCATTTTGGACCATGGGCTATAGCCCATATCGTACGGCATACTATAGCGCGCCGTTTTTCATCATTTTTGAGGATTGAAAAAAATGACGAAATGACAAAAACGATGGGTTATAGCCCATGTTTTTTGAAATTTTGAAAAAAAAAGTTAGCCTCGTTTCTCATCATTTTGGACCATGGGCTATAGCCCATATCGTACGGCATACTATAGCGCGCCGTTTTTCATCATTTTTGAGGATTTGAAAAAAATGACAAAATGACAAAAACGATGGTTATAGCCCATGTTTTTTGAAATTTTGAAAAAAAAGTTATCCTCGTTTCTCATCATTTTGGACCATGGCTATAGCCCATATCGTACGGCATACTATAGCGCGCCGTTTTTCATCATTTTTGAGGATTGACGAAATGACAAAAACGATGGTTATAGCCCATGTTTTTTGAAATTTTGAAAAAAAGTTAGCCTCGTTTCTCATCATTTTGGACCATGGGCTATAGCCCATATCGTACGACATACTATAGCGCGCCGTTTTTCATCATTTTTGAGGATTTGAAAAAAATGACGAAATGACAAAAACGATGGTTATAGCCCATGTTTTTGAATTTTGAAAAAAAAAGTTAGCCTCGTTTCTCATCATTTTGGACCATGGGCTATAGCCCATATCGTACGGCATACTATAGCGCGCCGTTTTCATCATTTTTGAGGATTTGAAAAAAATGACGAAATGACATAAACGATGGGTTATAGCCCATGTTTTTGAAATTTTGAAAAAAAAAGTTAGCCTCGTTTCTCATCATTTTGGACCATGGGCTATAGCCCTTATCGTACGGCATACTATAGCGCGCCGTTTTTCATCATTTTTGAGGATTTGAAAAAATGACAAAATGACAAAACGATGGGTTATAGCCCATGTTTTGAAATTTTGAAAAAAAAAATTATCCTCGTTTCTCATCATTTTGGACCATGGGCTATAGCCCATATCGTACGGCATACTATAGCGCGCCGTTTTTCATCCTTTTGAGGATTTGAAAAAAATGACGAAATGACAAAAACGATGGGTTATAGCCCATGTTTTTTGAAATTTGAAAAAAAAAGTTAGCCTCGTTCTCATCATTTTGGACCATGGGCTATAGCCCATATCGTACGGCATACTATAGCGCGCCGTTTTCATCATTTTTGAGGATTTGAAAAAAATGACAAAATGACAAAAACGATGGGTTATAGCCCATGTTTTTTGAATTTTTGAAAAAAAAAGTTATCCTTGTTTCTCATCATTTTGGACCATGGGCTATAGCCCATATCGTACGGCATACTATAGCGCGCCGTTTTTCATCATTTTTGAGGATTTGAAAAAAATGACGAAATGACAAAAACGATGGGTTATAGCCCATGTTTTTGAAAATTTGAAAAAAAAAGTTAGCCTCGTTTCTCATCATTTTGGACCATGGGCTATAGCCCATATCGTACGGCATACTATAGCGCGCCATTTTTCATCATTTTGAGGATTTGAAAAAAATGACAAAATGACAAAAACGATGGGTTATAGCCCATGTTTTTTGAAATTTTGAAAAAAAAGTTATCCTCGTTTCTCATCATTTTGGACCATGGGCTATAGCCCATATCGTACGGCATACTATAGCGTGCCGTTTTTCATCATTTTTGAGGATTTGAAAAAAATGACGAAATGACAAAAACGATGGGTTATAGCCCATGTTTTTTGAAATTTTGAAAAAAAAGTTAGCCTCGTTTCTCATCATTTTGGACCATGGCTATAGCCCATATCGTACGGCATACTATAGCGCGCCGTTTTTCATCATTTTTGAGGATTTGAAAAAAATGACAAAATGACAAAAACGATGGGTTATAGCCCATGTTTTTTGAAATTTTGAAAAAAAAAGTTATCCTCGTTTCTCATCATTTTGGACCATGGGCTATAGCCCATATCGTACGGGCATTACTATAGCGCGCCGTTTTTCATCATTTTTGAGGATTTGAAAAAATTGACAAAATGACAAAAACGATGGGTTATAGCCATGTTTTTTGAAATTTTGAAAAAAGGTTAGCCTCGTTTCTCATCATTTTGGACCATGGGCTATAGCCCATATCGTACGGCATACTATAGCGCGCCGTTTTTCATCATTTTTGAGGATTTGAAAAAAATGACGAAATGACAAAAACGATGGGTTATAGCCCATGTTTTGAAATTTTGAAAAAAAAAGTTAGCCTCGTTTCTCATCATTTTGGACCATGGGCTATAGCCCATATCGTACGGCATACTATAGTGCGCCGTTTTTCATCATTTTTGAGGATTTGAAAAAAATGACAAAATGACAAAAACGATGGGTTATAGCCCATGTTTTTTGAAATTTGAAAAAAAAAGTTATCCTCGTTTCTCATCATTTTGGACCATGGGCTATAGCCCATATCGTACGGCATACTATAGCGCGCCGTTTTTCATCATTTTTGAGGATTTGAAAAAAATGACAAAATGACAAAAACGATGGGTTATAGCCCATGTTTTTTGAAATTTTGAAAAAAAAGTTATCCTCGTTTCTCATCATTTTGGACCATGGGCTATAGCCCATATCGTACGGCATACTATAGCGCGCCGTTTTTCATCATTTTTGAGGATTTGAAAAAAATGACGAAATGACATAAACGATGGGTTATAGCCCATGTTTTTGAAATTTTGAAAAAAAAGTTAGCCTCGTTTCTCATCATTTTGGACCATGGGCTATAGCCCATATCGTACGGCATACTATAGCGCGCCGTTTTTCATCATTTTTGAGGATTTGAAAAAAATGACAAAATGACAAAAACGATGGGTTATAGCCCATGTTTTTTGAAATTTGAAAAAAAAAAATATCCTCGTTTCTCATCATTTTGGACCATGGGCTATAGCCCATATCGTACGGCATACTATAGCGCGCCGTTTTTCATCATTTTTGAGGATTTGAAAAAATGACGAAATGACAAAAACGATGGGTTATAGCCCATGTTTTTTGAAATTTTGAAAAAAAAGTTAGCCTCGTTTCTCATCATTTGGACCATGGGCTATAGCCCATATCGTACGACATACTATAGCGCGCCGTTTTTCATCATTTTTGAGGATTTGAAAAAAAATGACGAAATGACATAAACGATGGGTTATAGCCCATGTTTTTTGAAATTTTGAAAAAAAAAGTTAGCCTCGTTTCTCATCATTTTGGACCATGGGCTATAGCCCATATCGTACGGCATACTATAGCGCGCCGTTTTTCATCATTTTTGAGGATTTGAAAAAAATGACAAAATGACAAAAACGATGGGTTATAGCCCATGTTTTTTGAAATTTGAAAAAAAAAAATATCCTCGTTTCTCATCATTTTGGACCATGGGCTATAGCCCATATCGTACGGCATACTATAGCGCGCCGTTTTTCATCATTTTTGAGGATTTGAAAAAAATGACGAAATGACAAAAACGATGGGTTATAGCCCATGTTTTTTGAAATTTTGAAAAAAAAGTTAGCTCGTTTCTCATCATTTTGGACCATGGGCTATAGCCCATATCGTACGACATACTATAGCGCGCCGTTTTTCATCATTTTTGAGGATTTGAAAAAAATGACGAAATGACAAAAACGATGGGTTATAGCCCATGTTTTTGAATTTGAAAAAAAAAGTTAGCCTCGTTTCTCATCATTTTGGACCATGGCTATAGCCCATATCGTACGGCATACTATAGCGCGCCGTTTTTCATCATTTTTGAGGATTTGAAAAAAATGACGAAATGACATAAACGATGGTTATAGCCCATGTTTTGAAATTTTGAAAAAAAAAGTTAGCCTCGTTTCTCATCATTTTGGACCATGGGCTATAGCCCATATCGTACGGCATACTATAGCGCGCCGTTTTTCATCATTTTGAGGATTTGAAAAAAATGACAAAATGACAAAAACGATGGGTTATAGCCCATGTTTTTGAAATTTTGAAAAAAAAAATTATCCTCGTTTCTCATCATTTTGGACCATGGGCTATAGCCCATATCGTACGGCATACTATAGCGCGCCGTTTTTCATCATTTTGAGGATTTGAAAAAAATGACGAAATGACAAAAACGATGGGTTATAGCCCATGTTTTTTGAAATTTTGAAAAAAAGTTAGCCTCGTTTCTCATCATTTTGGGACCATGGGCTATAGCCCATATCGTACGGCATACTATAGCGCGCCGTTTTTCATCATTTTTGAGATTTGAAAAAAATGACGAAATGACAAAAACGATGGGTTATAGCCCATGTTTTTTGAAATTTGAAAAAAAAGTTAGCCTCGTTTCTCATCATTTTGGACCATGGGCTATAGCCCATATCGTACGACATACTATAGCGCGCCGTTTTTCATCATTTTTGAGGATTTGAAAAAAATGACGAAATGACAAAAACGATGGGTTATAGCCCATGTTTTTGAAATTTTGAAAAAAAAAGTTAGCCTCGTTTCTCATCATTTTGGACCATGGGCTATAGCCCATATCGTACGGCATACTATAGCGCGCCGTTTTTCATCATTTTTGAGGATTTGAAAAAATGACGAAATGACATAAACGATGGGTTATAGCCCATGTTTTTTGAAATTTGAAAAAAAAGTTAGCCTCGTTTCTCATCATTTTGGACCATGGGCTATAGCCCATATCGTACGGCATACTATAGCGCGCCGTTTTTCATCATTTTTGAGGATTTGAAAAAAATGACAAAATGACAAAAACGATGGGTTATAGCCCATGTTTTTTGAAATTTTGAAAAAAAAAATTATCCTCGTTTCTCATCATTTTGGACCATGGGCTATAGCCCATATCGTACGGCATACTATAGCGCGCACGTTTTTTCATCATTTTTGAGGATTTGAAAAAAATGACGAAATGACAAAAACGATGGGTTATAGCCCATGTTTTTTGAAATTTTGAAAAAAAAAGTTAGCCTCGTTTCTCATCATTTTGACCATGGGCTATAGCCATATCGTACGGCATACTATAGCGCGCCGTTTTTCATCATTTTTGAGGATTTGAAAAAATGACAAAATGACAAAAACGATGGGTTATAGCCCAATGTTTTTTGAATTTTTGAAAAAAAAGTTATCCTTGTTTCTCATCATTTTGGACCATGGGCTATAGCCCATATCGTACGGCATACTATAGCGCGCCGTTTTTCATCATTTTTGAGGATTTGAAAAAAATGACGAAATGACAAAAACGATGGGTTATAGCCCATGTTTTTGAAATTTGAAAAAAAAGTTAGCCTCGTTTCTCATCATTTTGGACCATGGCTATAGCCCATATCGTACGGCATACTATAGCGCGCCGTTTTTCATCATTTTTGAGGATTTGAAAAAAATGACGAAATGACAAAAACGATGGGTTATAGCCCATGTTTTTTGAAATTTTGAAAAAAAAGTAGCCTCGTTTCTCATCATTTTGGACCATGGGCTATATATAGCCCATATCGTACGGCATACTATAGCGCGCCGTTTTTCATCATTTTTGAGGATTTGAAAAAAATGACGAAATGACAAAAACGATGGGTTATAGCCCATGTTTTTGAAATTTTGAAAAAAAAAGTTAGCCTCGTTTCTCATCATTTTGGACCATGGGCTATAGCCCATATCGTACGGCATACTATAGCGCGCCGTTTTCATCATTTTTGAGGATTTGAAAAAAATGACAAAATGACAAAAACGATGGGTTATAGCCATGTTTTTTGAAATTTTGAAAAAAAAAGATATCCTCGTTTCTCATCATTTTGGACCATGGGCTATAGCCCATATCGTACGGCATACTATAGCGCGCCGTTTTTCATCATTTTTGAGGATTTGAAAAAAATGACGAAATGACAAAAACGATGGGTTATAGCCCATGTTTTTGAAATTTTGAAAAAAAAGTTAGCCTCGTTTCTCATCATTTTGGACCATGGGCTATAGCCCATATCGTACGGACATACTATAGCGCGCCGTTTTTCATCATTTTTGAGGATTTGAAAAAAATGACGAAATGACAAAAACGATGGGTTATAGCCCATGTTTTTGAAATTTTGAAAAAAAAAGTTAGCCTCGTTTCTCATCATTTTGGACCATGGCTATAGCCCATATCGTACGGCATACTATAGCGCGCCGTTTTTCATCATTTTTGAGGATTTGAAAAAAATGACGAAATGACAAAAACGATGGGTTATAGCCCATGTTTTTGAATTTTGAAAAAAAAAGTTAGCCTTGTTTCTCATCATTTTGGACCATGGGCTATAGCCCATATCGTACGGCATACTATAGCGCGCCGTTTTTCATCATTTTTGAGGATTTGAAAAAAATGACGAAATGACAAAAACGATGGGTTATAGCCCATGTTTTTGAAATTTGAAAAAAAAGTTAGCCTCGTTTCTCATCATTTTGGACCATGGGCTATAGCCCATATCGTACGGCATACTATAGCGCGCCGTTTTTCATCATTTTTGAGGATTTGAAAAAAATGACGAAATGACAAAAAACGATGGGTTATAGCCCATGTTTTTTGAAATTTGAAAAAAAAAGTTAGCCTCGTTTCTCATCATTTTGGACCATGGGCTATAGCCCATATCGTACGGCATACTATAGCGCGCCGTTTTTCATCATTTTTGAGGATTTGAAAAAAATGACGAAATGACAAAAACGATGGGTTATAGCCCATGTTTTTTGAAATTTGAAAAAAAAGTTAGCCTCGTTTCTCATCATTTTGGACCATGGGCTATATAGAGCCCATATCGTACGGCATACTATAGCGCGCCGTTTTTCATCATTTTTGAGGATTTGAAAAAAATGACGAAATGACAAAAACGATGGGTATAGCCCATGTTTTTGAATTTTGAAAAAAAAAGTTAGCCTCGTTTCTCATCATTTTGGACCATGGGCTATAGCCCATATCGTACGGCATACTATAGCGCGCCGTTTTTCATAATTTTTGAGGATTTGAAAAAAATGACAAAATGACAAAAACGATGGGTTATAGCCCATGTTTTTTGAAATTTTGAAAAAAAGGTTAGCCTCGTTTCTCATCATTTTGGACCATGGGCTATAGCCCATATCGTACGGCATACTATAGCGCGCCGTTTTTCATCATTTTGAGGATTTGAAAAAAATGACGAAATGACAAAAACGATGGGTTATAGCCCATGTTTTTGAAATTTTGAAAAAAAAGTTAGCCTCGTTTCTCATCATTTTGGACCATGGGCTATAGCCCATATCGTACGGCATACTATAGCGCGCCGTTTTTCATAATTTTTGAGGATTTGAAAAAAATGACGAAATGACAAAACGATGGGTTATAGCACATGTTTTTGAAATTTTGAAAAAAAAAGTTATCCTCGTTTCTCATCATTTTGGACCATGGGCTATAGCCCATATCGTACGGCATACTATAGCGCGCCGTTTTTCATCATTTTTGAGGATTTGAAAAAAATGACGAAATGACAAAAACGATGGGTTATAGCCCATGTTTTTTGAAATTTTGAAAAAAAGGTTAGCCTCGTTTCTCATCATTTTGGACCATGGGCTATAGCCCATATCGTACGGCATACTATAGCGCGCCGTTTTTCATCATTTTGAGGATTTGAAAAAAATGACGAAATGACAAAAACGATGGGTTATAGCCCATGTTTTTGAAATTTTGAAAAAAAAGTTAGCCTCGTTTTCTCATCATTTTGGACCATGGGCTATAGCCCATATCGTACGGCATACTATAGCGCGCCGTTTTTCATCATTTTTGAGGATTTGAAAAAAATGACAAAATGACAAAAACGATGGGTTATAGCCCATGTTTTTAGAAATTTTGAAAAAAAAAGTTATCCTCGTTTCTCATCATTTAGACCATGGGCTATAGCCCATATCGTACGGCATACTATAGCGCGCCGTTTTTTCATCATTTTTGAGGATTTGAAAAAAATGACGAAATGACAAAAACGATGGGTTATAGCCATGTTTTTTGAAATTTTGAAAAAAAAAGTTAGCCTCGTTTCTCATCATTTTGGACCATGGGCTATAGCCCATATCGTACGGCATACTATAGCGCGCCGTTTTTCATCATTTTTGAGGATTTGAAAAAAATGACGAAATGACAAAAACGATGGGTTATAGCCCATGTTTTTGAAATTTTGAAAAAAAGTTAGCCTCGTTTCTCATCATTTTGGACCATGGGCTATAGCCCATATCGTACGGCATACTATAGCGCGCCGTTTTTCATCATTTTTGAGGATTTGAAAAAAATGACGAAATGACAAAAACGATGGGTTATAGCCCATGTTTTTGAAATTTTGAAAAAAAAAGTTAGCCTCGTTTCTCATCATTTTGGACCATGGGCTATAGCCCATATCGTACGGCATACTATAGCGCGCCGTTTTTCATCATTTTTGAGGATTTGAAAAAAATGACAAAATGACAAAAACGATGGGTTATAGCACATGTTTTTGAAATTTTGAAAAAAAAGTTATCCTCGTTTCTCATCATTTTGGACCATGGGCTATAGCCCATATCGTACGCATACTATAGCGCGCCGTTTTTCATCATTTTGAGGATTTGAAAAAATGACGAAATGACAAAAACGATGGGTTATAGCCCATGTTTTTGAAATTTGAAAAAAAAAGTTATCCTCGTTTCTCATCATTTTGGACCATGGGCTATAGCCCATATCGTACGGCATACTATAGCGCGCCGTTTTTCATCATTTTTGAGGATTTGAAAAAAATGACGAAATGACAAAAACGATGGGTTATAGCCCATGTTTTTTGAAATTTTGAAAAAAAGGTTAGCCTCGTTTCTCATCATTTTGGACCATGGGCTATAGCCCATATCGTACGGCATACTATAGCGCGCCGTTTTTCATCATTTTTGAGGATTTGAAAAAAATGACGAAATGACAAAAACGATGGGTTATAGCCCATGTTTTTGAAATTTTGAAAAAAAAGTTAGCCTCGTTTCTCATCATTTTGGACCATGGGCTATAGCCCATATCGTACGGCATACTATAGCGCGCCGTTTTCATCATTTTTGAGGATTTGAAAAAATGACAAAATGACAAAAACGATGGGTTATAGCGCATGTTTTTTGAAATTTTGAAAAAAAAAGTTATCCTCGTTTCTCATCATTTTGGACCATGGGCTATAGCCCATATCGTACGGCATACTATAGCGCGCCGTTTTTCATCATTTTTGAGGATTTGAAAAAAATGACGAAATGACAAAAACGATGGGTTATAGCCCATGTTTTTTGAAATTTGAAAAAAAAGTTAGCCTCGTTTCTCATCATTTTGGACCATGGGCTATAGCCCATATCGTACGGCATACTATAGCGCGCCGTTTTTCATCATTTTTGAGGATTTGAAAAAAATGACGAAATGACAAAAACGATGGGTTATAGCCCATGTTTTTGAAATTTTGAAAAAAAAAGTTAGCCTCGTTTCTCATCATTTTGGACCATGGGCTATAGCCCATATCGTACGGCATACTATAGCGCGCCGTTTTTTCATCATTTTTGAGGATTGAAAAAATGACAAATGACAAAAACGATGGGTTATAGCCCATGTTTTTTGAAATTTTGAAAAAAAAAATTATCCTCGTTTCTCATCATTTTGGACCATGGGCTATAGCCCATATCGTACGGCATACTATAGCGCGCCGTTTTTCATCATTTTTGAGGATTTGAAAAAAATGACGAAATGACAAAAACGATGGGTTATAGCCCATGTTTTTTAAATTTTGAAAAAAAAGTTAGCCTCGTTTCTCATCATTTTGGACCATGGGCTATAGCCCATATCGTACGACATACTATAGCGCGCCGTTTTTCATCATTTTTGAGGATTTGAAAAAAATGACGAAATGACAAAAACGATGGGTTATAGCCCATGTTTTTGAAATTTTGAAAAAAAAAGTTAGCCTCGTTTCTCATCATTTTGGACCATGGGCTATAGCCCATATCGTACGGCATACTATAGCGCGCCGTTTTTCATCATTTTTGAGGATTTGAAAAAAATGACAAAATGACAAAAACGATGGGTTATAGCCCATGTTTTTTGAAATTTTGAAAAAAAAAGTTATCCTTGTTTCTCATCATTTTGGACCATGGGCTATAGCCCATATCGTACGGCATACTATAGCGCGCCGTTTTTCATCATTTTTGAGGATTTGAAAAAAATGACGAAATGACAAAAACGATGGGTTATAGCCCATGTTTTTGAAATTTTGAAAAAAAAAGTTAGCCTCGTTTCTCATCATTTTGGACCATGGGCTATAGCCCATATCGTACGGCATACTATAGCGCGCCGTTTTTCATCATTTTGAGGATTTGAAAAAAATGACAAATGACAAAAACGATGGGTTATAGCGCATGTTTTTTGAAATTTTGAAAAAAAAAGTTATCCTCGTTTCTCATCATTTTGGACCATGGGCTATAGCCCATATCGTACGGCATACTATAGCGCGCCGTTTTCATCATTTTTGAGGATTTGAAAAAAATGACGAAATGACAAAAACGATGGGTTATAGCCCATGTTTTTTGAAATTTTGAAAAAAAAGTTAGCCTCGTTTCTCATCATTTTGGACCATGGGCTATAGCCCATATCGTACGGCATACTATAGCGCGCCGTTTTTCATCATTTTGAGGATTTGAAAAAATGACGAAATGACAAAAACGATGGTTATAGCCCATGTTTTTGAAATTTTGAAAAAAAAGTTAGCCTCGTTTCTCATCATTTTGGACCATGGGCTATAGCCCATATCGTACGGCATACTATAGCGCGCCATTTTTCATCATTTTTGAGGATTTGAAAAAATGACGAAATGACAAAAACGATGGGTTATAGCCCATGTTTTTTGAAATTTTGAAAAAAAAAGTTATCCTCGTTTCTCATCATTTTGGACCATGGGCTATAGCCCATATCGTACGGCATACTATAGCGCGCCGTTTTTCATCATTTTTGAGGATTTGAAAAAAATGACGAAATGACAAAAACGATGGTATAGCCCATGGTTTTTGAATTTTGAAAAAAAAGTTAGCCTCGTTTCTCATCATTTTGGACCATGGGCTATAGCCCATATCGTACGGCATACTATAGCGCGCCGTTTTTCATCATTTTTGAGGATTTGAAAAAAATGACGAAATGACAAAACGATGGTTATAGCCCATGTTTTTGAAATTTTGAAAAAAAAAGTTAGCCTCGTTTCTCATCATTTTGGACCATGGGCTATAGCCCATATCGTACGGCATACTATAGCGCGCCGTTTTTCATCATTTTTGAGGATTGAAAAAAATGACAAAATGACAAAAACGATGGGTTATAGCCCATGTTTTTTGAAATTTGAAAAAAAAATTATCCCTCGTTTCTCATCATTTTGGACCATGGCTATAGCCCATATCGTACGGCATACTATAGCGCGCCGTTTTTCATCATTTTTGAGGATTTGAAAAAAATGACGAAATGACAAAACGATGGGTTATAGCCCATGTTTTTTTTAATTTTGAAAAAAAGTTAGGCCTCGTTTCTCATCATTTTGGACCATGGGGCTATAGCCCATATCGTACGACATACTATAGCGCGCCGTTTTTCATACATTTTGAGGATTTGAAAAAAATGACGAAATGACAAAAACGATGGGTTATAGCCCATGTTTTTGAAATTTTGAAAAAAAAAGTTAGCCTCGTTTCTCATCATTTTGGACCATGGGCTATAGCCATATCGTACGGCATACTATAGCGCGCCGTTTTCATCATTTTTGAGGATTTGAAAAAAATGACAAAATGACAAAAACGCTGGGTTATAGCCCATGTTTTTTGAAATTTGAAAAAAAAAGTTATCCTTGTTTTCTCATCATTTTGGACCATGGGGCTATAGCCCATATCGTACGGCATACTATAGCGCGCCGTTTTTCATCATTTTTGAGGATTTGAAAAAAATGACGAAATGACAAAAACGATGGGTTATAGCCCATGTTTTTGAAATTTTGAAAAAAAATGTTAGCCTCGTTTCTCATCATTTTGGACCATGGCTATAGCCCATATCGTACGGCATTACTATAGCGCGCCGTTTTTCATCATTTTTGAGGGGATTTTGAAAAAAATGACTAAAATGACAAAAACGATGGGTTTATAGCGCATGTTTTTTGAAATTTTGAAAAAAAAAGTTATCCTCGTTTCTCATCATTTTGGACCATGGGCTATAGCCCAATCGTACGGCATACTATAGCGCGCCGTTTTTCATCATTTTTGAGGATTTGAAAAAAATGAACGAAATGACAAAAACGATGGGTTATAGCCATGTTTTTGAAATTTTGAAAAAAAAAGTTATCCTCGTTTCTCATCATTTTGGACCATGGCTATAGCCCATATCGTACGGCATACTATAGCGCGCCATTTTTCATCATTTTGAGGATTTGAAAAAAATGACAAAATGACAAAAACGATGGGTTATAGCCCCAAGTTTTTTGAAATTTTGAAAAAAGGTTAGCCTCGTTTCTCATCATTTTGGACCATGGGCTATAGCCCCATAT
>NW_027665499.1:0-63080 GCF_963924005.1 Protomyctophum bolini | reverse complement strand
GAAAATGGCACTTTGGGACTGTGAAAGTGACATTTTGGCCCTGTTGTCCCAAACTGCCCCAGCACTTCCACATTGCTCAAAGTGGCTAGCTTTCATTGGATTGGCCCAACACAGGTTTATAGGGCCATTACGGTACATAGTTTTTCAAGTTACAGACTAAGCTAAGCAAAAAGTGAACCAGGCCTTTTTACTGTGAAAATGGCACTTTGGGACTGTGAAAGTGACATTTTGGCCCTGTTCGTTCCCTGTTGTCCCAAACTGCCCCAGCTCTTGCCACAATGCTCAAGAGTGGCTAGCTTTCATCCCAACACAGTTTATAGGGCCATACGGTACATAGTTTTCAAGTTACAGACTAAGCTAAGCAAAAGTGAACCAGGCCTTTTTACTGTGAAAATGGCACTTTGGGACTGTGAAAGTGACATTTTGGCCCTGTTGTCCCAAACTGCCCCAGCACTTCCCACATGGCTCAAAGTGGCTAGCTTTCATCCCAACACAGTTTATAGGGCCATACGGTACATAGTTTTCAAGTTACAGACTAAGCTAAGCAAAAGTGAACCAGGCCTTTTTACTGTGAAAATGGCACTTTGGGACTGTGAAAGTGACATTTTGGCCCTGTTGTCCCAAACTGCCCCAGCACTTCCCACATTGCTCAAAGTGGCTAGCTTTCATCCCAACACAGTTTATAGGGCCATACGGTACATAGTTTTCAAGTTACAGACAAAGCTAAGCAAAATGAATCCTTTCTTTTTACTGTGAAAACGGCACTTTGGGACTGTGAAAGTGACATTTTGGCCCTGTTGTCCCAAACTGCCCCAGCACTTCCCACATTGCTCAAAGTGGCTAGCTTTCATCCCAACACAGTTTATAGGGCCATACGGTACATAGTTTTCAAGTTACAGACTAAGCTAAGCAAAATGAATCTGTTTTTTTTACTGTGAAAATG
The DNA here is from genome assembly GCF_963924005.1 of Protomyctophum bolini. NCBI lineage: Eukaryota > Metazoa > Chordata > Actinopteri > Myctophiformes > Myctophidae > Protomyctophum > Protomyctophum bolini. The sequence continues at coordinate 62,137 of NW_027665499.1, read as the reverse complement.
GCACTTTGGGACTGTGAAAGTGACATTTTGGCCCTGTTGTCCCAAACTGCCCCAGCACTTCCCACATTGCTCAAAGTGGCTAGCTTTCATCCCAACACAGTTTATAGGGCCATACGGTACATAGTTTTCAAGTTACAGACTAAGCTAAGCAAAAGTGAACCAGGCCTTTTTACTGTGAAAATGGCACTTTGGGACTGTGAAAGTGACATTTTGGCCCTGTTGTCCCAAACTGCCCCAGCACTTCCCACATTGCTCAAAGTGGCTAGCTTTCATCCCAACACAGTTTATAGGGCCATACGGTACATAGTTTTCAAGTTACAGACTAAGCTAAGCAAAATGAATCTGTTTTTTTTTTACTGTGAAAATGGCACTTTGGGACTGTGAAAGTGACATTTTGGCCCTGTTGTCCCAAACTGCCCCAGCACTTCCCACATTGCTCAAAGTGGCTAGCTTTCATCCCAACACAGTTTATAGGGCCATACGGTACATAGTTTTCAAGTTACAGACTAAGCTAAGCAAAAGTGAACCAGGCCTTTTTACTGTGAAAATGGCACTTTGGGACTGTGAAAGTGACATTTTGGCCCTGTTGTCCCAAACTGCCCCAGCACTTCCCACATTGCTCAAAGTGGCTAGCTTTCATCCCAACACAGTTTATAGGGCCATACGGTACATAGTTTTCAAGTTACAGACTAAGCTAAGCAAAAGTGAACCAGGCCTTTTTACTGTGAAAATGGCACTTTGGGACTGTGAAAGTGACATTTTGGCCCTGTTGTCCCAAACTGCCCCAGCACTTCCCACATTGCTCAAAGTGGCTAGCTTTCATCCCAACACAGTTTATAGGGCCATACGGTACATAGTTTTCAAGTTACAGACTAAGCTAAGCAAAAGTGAACCAGGCCTTTTTACTGTGAAAATGGCACTTTGGGACTGTGAAAGTGACATTTTGGCCCTGTTGTCCCAAACTGCCCCAGCACTTCCCACATTGCTCAAAGTGGCTAGCTTTCATCCCAACACAGTTTATAGGGCCATACGGTACATAGTTTTCAAGTTACAGACTAAGCTAAGCAAAATGAATCTTTTTTTTTTTACTGTGAAAACGGCACTTTGGGACTGTGAAAGTGACATTTTGGCCCTGTTGTCCCAAACTGCCCCAGCACTTCCCACATTGCTCAAAGTGGCTAGCTTTCATCCCAACACAGTTTATAGGGCCATACGGTACATAGTTTTCAAGTTACAGACTAAGCTAAGCAAAAGTGAACCAGGCCTTTTTACTGTGAAAATGGCACTTTGGGACTGTGAAAGTGACATTTTGGCCCTGTTGTCCCAAACTGCCCCAGCACTTCCCACATTGCTCAAAGTGGCTAGCTTTCATCCCAACACAGTTTATAGGGCCATACGGTACATAGTTTTCAAGTTACAGACTAAGCTAAGCAAAAGTGAACCAGGCCTTTTTACTGTGAAAATGGCACTTTGGGACTGTGAAAGTGACATTTTGGCCCTGTTGTCCCAAACTGCCCCAGCACTTCCCACATTGCTCAAAGTGGCTAGCTTTCATCCCAACACAGTTTATAGGGCCATACGGTACATAGTTTTCAAGTTACAGACTAAGCTAAGCAAAAGTGAACCAGGCCTTTTTACTGTGAAAATGGCACTTTGGGACTGTGAAAGTGACATTTTGGCCCTGTTCGTTCCCTGTTGTCCCAAACTGCCCCAGCTCTTGCCACAATGCTCAAAGTGGCTAGCTTTCATCCCAACACAGTTTATAGGGCCATACGGTACATAGTTTTCAAGTTACAGACTAAGCTAAGCAAAAGTGAACCAGGCCTTTTTACTGTGAAAATGGCACTTTGGGACTGTGAAAGTGACATTTTGGCCCTGTTGTCCCAAACTGCCCCAGCACTTCCCACACTGCTCAAAGTGGCTAGCTTTCATCCCAACACAGTTTATAGGGCCATACGGTACATAGTTTTCAAGTTACAGACTAAGCTAAGCAAAAGTGAACCAGGCCTTTTTACTGTGAAAATGGCACTTTGGGACTGTGAAAGTGACATTTTGGCCCTGTTGTCCCAAACTGCCCCAGCACTTCCCACATTGCTCAAAGTGGCTAGCTTTCATCCCAACACAGTTTATAGGGCCATACGGTACATAGTTTTCAAGTTACAGACTAAGCTAAGCAAAAGTGAACCAGGCCTTTTTACTGTGAAAATGGCACTTTGGGACTGTGAAAGTGACATTTTGGCCCTGTTGTCCCAAACTGCCCCAGCACTTCCCACATTGCTCAAAGTGGCTAGCTTTCATCCCAACACAGTTTATAGGGCCATACGGTACATAGTTTTCAAGTTACAGACTAAGCTAAGCAAAATGAATCTTTTTTTTTTACTGTGAAAACGGCACTTTGGGACTGTGAAAGTGACATTTTGGCCCTGTTGTCCCAAACTGCCCCAGCACTTCCCACATTGCTCAAAGTGGCTAGCTTTCATCCCAACACAGTTTATAGGGCCATACGGTACATAGTTTTCAAGTTACAGACTAAGCTAAGCAAAAGTGAACCAGGCCTTTTTACTGTGAAAATGGCACTTTGGGACTGTGAAAGTGACATTTTGGCCCTGTTGTCCCAAACTGCCCCAGCACTTCCCACATTGCTCAAAGTGGCTAGCTTTCATCCCAACACAGTTTATAGGGCCATACGGTACATAGTTTTCAAGTTACAGACTAAGCTAAGCAAAAGTGAACCAGGCCTTTTTACTGTGAAAATGGCACTTTGGGACTGTGAAAGTGACATTTTGGCCCTGTTGTCCCAAACTGCCCCAGCACTTCCCACATTGCTCAAAGTGGCTAGCTTTCATCCCAACACAGTTTATAGGGCCATACGGTACATAGTTTTCAAGTTACAGACTAAGCTAAGCAAAAGTGAACCAGGCCTTTTTACTGTGAAAATGGCACTTTGGGACTGTGAAAGTGACATTTTGGCCCTGTTGTCCCAAACTGCCCCAGCACTTCCCACATTGCTCAAAGTGGCTAGCTTTCATCCCAACACAGTTTATAGGGCCATACGGTACATAGTTTTCAAGTTACAGACTAAGCTAAGCAAAAGTGAACCAGGCCTTTTTACTGTGAAAATGGCACTTTGGGACTGTGAAAGTGACATTTTGGCCCTGTTCGTTCCCTGTTGTCCCAAACTGCCCCAGCTCTTGCCACAATGCTCAAAGTGGCTAGCTTTCATCCCAACACAGTTTATAGGGCCATACGGTACATAGTTTTCAAGTTACAGACTAAGCTAAGCAAAAGTGAACCAGGCCTTTTTACTGTGAAAATGGCACTTTGGGACTGTGAAAGTGACATTTTGGCCCTGTTGTCCCAAACTGCCCCAGCACTTCCCACATTGCTCAAAGTGGCTAGCTTTCATCCCAACACAGTTTATAGGGCCATACGGTACATAGTTTTCAAGTTACAGACTAAGCTAAGCAAAAGTGAACCAGGCCTTTTTACTGTGAAAATGGCACTTTGGGACTGTGAAAGTGACATTTTGGCCCTGTTGTCCCAAACTGCCCCAGCACTTCCCACATTGCTCAAAGTGGCTAGCTTTCATCCCAACACAGTTTATAGGGCCATACGGTACATAGTTTTCAAGTTACAGACTAAGCTAAGCAAAAGTGAACCAGGCCTTTTTACTGTGAAAATGGCACTTTGGGACTGTGAAAGTGACATTTTGGCCCTGTTGTCCCAAACTGCCCCAGCACTTCCCACATTGCTCAAAGTGGCTAGCTTTCATCCCAACACAGTTTATAGGGCCATACGGTACATCGTTTTCAAGTTACAGACTAAGCTAAGCAAAAGTGAACCAGGCCTTTTTACTGTGAAAATGGCACTTTGGGACTGTGAAAGTGACATTTTGGCCCTGTTGTCCCAAACTGCCCCAGCACTTCCCACATTGCTCAAAGTGGCTAGCTTTCATCCCAACACAGTTTATAGGGCCATACGGTACATAGTTTTCAAGTTACAGACTAAGCTAAGCAAAATTAATCTTTTTTTTTTTACTGTGAAAATGGCACTTTGGGACTGTGAAAGTGACATTTTGGCCCTGTTCGATCCCTGTTGTCCCAAACTGCCCCAGCTCTTGCCACAATGCTCAAAGTGGCTAGCTTTCATCCCAACACAGTTTATAGGGCCATACGGTACATAGTTTTCAAGTTACAGACTAAGCTAAGCAAAAGTGAACCAGGCCTTTTTACTGTGAAAATGGCATTTTGGGACTGTGAAAGTGACATTTTGGCCCTGTTGTCCCAAACTGCCCCAGCACTTCCCACATTGCTCAAAGTGGCTAGCTTTCATCCCAACACAGTTTATAGGGCCATACGGTACATAGTTTTCAAGTTACAGACTAAGCTAAGCAAAATGAATCTGTTTTTTTTTACTGTGAAAATGGCACTTTGGGACTGTGAAAGTGACATTTTGGCCCTGTTGTCCCAAACTGCCCCAGCACTTCCCACATTGCTCAAAGTGGCTAGCTTTCATCCCAACACAGTTTATAGGGCCATACGGTACATAGTTTTCAAGTTACAGACTAAGCTAAGCAAAATGAATCTGTTTTTTTTTACTGTGAAAATGGCACTTTGGGACTGTGAAAGTGACATTTTGGCCCTGTTGTCCCAAACTGCCCCAGCACTTCCCACATTGCTCAAAGTGGCTAGCTTTCATCCCAACACAGTTTATAGGGCCATACGGTACATAGTTTTCAAGTTACAGACTAAGCTAAGCAAAATTAATCTGTTTTTTTTTACTGTGAAAATGGCACTTTGGGACTGTGAAAGTGACATTTTGGCCCTGTTGTCCCAAACTGCCCCAGCACTTCCCACATTGCTCAAAGTGGCTAGCTTTCATCCCAACACAGTTTATAGGGCCATACGGTACATAGTTTTCAAGTTACAGACTAAGCTAAGCAAAATGAATCTGTTTTTTTTACTGTGAAAATGGCACTTTGGGACTGTGAAAGTGACATTTTGGCCCTGTTGTCCCAAACTGCCCCAGCACTTCCCACATTGCTCAAAGTGGCTAGCTTTCATCCCAACACAGTTTATAGGGCCATACGGTACATAGTTTTCAAGTTACAGACTAAGCTAAGCAAAAGTGAACCAGGCCTTTTTACTGTGAAAATGGCACTTTGGGACTGTGAAAGTGACATTTTGGCCCTGTTGTCCCAAACTGCCCCAGCACTTCCCACATTGCTCAAAGTGGCTAGCTTTCATCCCAACACAGTTTATAGGGCCATACGGTACATAGTTTTCAAGTTACAGACTAAGCTAAGCAAAATGAATCTGTTTTTTTTTACTGTGAAAATGGCACTTTGGGACTGTGAAAGTGACATTTTGGCCCTGTTGTCCCAAACTGCCCCAGCACTTCCCACATTGCTCAAAGTGGCTAGCTTTCATCCCAACACAGTTTATAGGGCCATACGGTACATAGTTTTCAAGTTACAGACTAAGCTAAGCAAAATGAATCTGTTTTTTTTTACTGTGAAAATGGCACTTTGGGACTGTGAAAGTGACATTTTGGCCCTGTTGTCCCAAACTGCCCCAGCACTTCCCACATTGCTCAAAGTGGCTAGCTTTCATCCCAACACAGTTTATAGGGCCATACGGTACATAGTTTTCAAGTTACAGACTAAGCTAAGCAAAATGAATCTGTTTTTTTTTACTGTGAAAATGGCACTTTGGGACTGTGAAAGTGACATTTTGGCCCTGTTGTCCCAAACTGCCCCAGCACTTCCCACATTGCTCAAAGTGGCTAGCTTTCATCCCAACACAGTTTATAGGGCCATACGGTACATAGTTTTCAAGTTACAGACTAAGCTAAGCAAAAGTGAACCAGGCCTTTTTACTGTGAAAATGGCACTTTGGGACTGTGAAAGTGACATTTTGGCCCTGTTGTCCCAAACTGCCCCAGCACTTCCCACATTGCTCAAAGTGGCTAGCTTTCATCCCAACACAGTTTATAGGGCCATACGGTACATAGTTTTCAAGTTACAGACTAAGCTAAGCAAAAGTGAACCAGGCCTTTTTACTGTGAAAATGGCACTTTGGGACTGTGAAAGTGACATTTTGGCCCTGTTGTCCCAAACTGCCCCAGCACTTCCCACATTGCTCAAAGTGGCTAGCTTTCATCCCAACACAGTTTATAGGGCCATACGGTACATAGTTTTCAAGTTACAGACTAAGCTAAGCAAAATGAATCTGTTTTTTTTTACTGTGAAAATGGCACTTTGGGACTGTGAAAGTGACATTTTGGCCCTGTTGTCCCAAACTGCCCCAGCACTTCCCACATTGCTCAAAGTGGCTAGCTTTCATCCCAACACAGTTTATAGGGCCATACGGTACATAGTTTTCAAGTTACAGACTAAGCTAAGCAAAATGAATCTGTTTTTTTTTACTGTGAAAATGGCACTTTGGGACTGTGAAAGTGACATTTTGGCCCTGTTGTCCCAAACTGCCCCAGCACTTCCCACATTGCTCAAAGTGGCTAGCTTTCATCCCAACACAGTTTATAGGGCCATACGGTACATAGTTTTCAAGTTACAGACTAAGCTAAGCAAAAGTGAACCAGGCCTTTTTACTGTGAAAATGGCACTTTGGGACTGTGAAAGTGACATTTTGGCCCTGTTGTCCCAAACTGCCCCAGCACTTCCCACATTGCTCAAAGTGGCTAGCTTTCATCCCAACACAGTTTATAGGGCCATACGGTACATAGTTTTCAAGTTACAGACTAAGCTAAGCAAAATGAATCTGTTTTTTTTACTGTGAAAATGGCACTTTGGGACTGTGAAAGTGACATTTTGGCCCTGTTGTCCCAAACTGCCCCAGCACTTCCCACATTGCTCAAAGTGGCTAGCTTTCATCCCAACACAGTTTATAGGGCCATACGGTACATAGTTTTCAAGTTACAGACTAAGCTAAGCAAAATGAATCTGTTTATTTTTACTGTGAAAATGGCACTTTGGGACTGTGAAAGTGACATTTTGGCCCTGTTGTCCCAAACTGCCCCAGCACTTCCCACATTGCTCAAAGTGGCTAGCTTTCATCCCAACACAGTTTATAGGGCCATACGGTACATAGTTTTCAAGTTACAGACTAAGCTAAGCAAAAGTGAACCAGGCCTTTTTACTGTGAAAATGGCACTTTGGGACTGTGAAAGTGACATTTTGGCCCTGTTGTCCCAAACTGCCCCAGCACTTCCCACATTGCTCAAAGTGGCTAGCTTTCATCCCAACACAGTTTATAGGGCCATACGGTACATAGTTTTCAAGTTACAGACTAAGCTAAGCAAAAGTGAACCAGGCCTTTTTACTGTGAAAATGGCACTTTGGGACTGTGAAAGTGACATTTTGGCCCTGTTGTCCCAAACTGCCCCAGCACTTCCCACATTGCTCAAAGTGGCTAGCTTTCATCCCAACACAGTTTATAGGGCCATACGGTACATAGTTTTCAAGTTACAGACTAAGCTAAGCAAAAGTGAACCAGGCCTTTTTACTGTGAAAATGGCACTTTGGGACTGTGAAAGTGACATTTTGGCCCTGTTGTCCCAAACTGCCCCAGCACTTCCCACATTGCTCAAAGTGGCTAGCTTTCATCCCAACACAGTTTATAGGGCCATACGGTACATAGTTTTCAAGTTACAGACTAAGCTAAGCAAAATGAATCTTTTTTTTTTTACTGTGAAAACGGCACTTTGGGACTGTGAAAGTGACATTTTGGCCCTGTTGTCCCAAACTGCCCCAGCACTTCCCACATTGCTCAAAGTGGCTAGCTTTCATCCCAACACAGTTTATAGGGCCATACGGTACATAGTTTTCAAGTTACAGACTAAGCTAAGCAAAAGTGAACCAGGCCTTTTTACTGTGAAAATGGCACTTTGGGACTGTGAAAGTGACATTTTGGCCCTGTTGTCCCAAACTGCCCCAGCACTTCCCACATTGCTCAAAGTGGCTAGCTTTCATCCCAACACAGTTTATAGGGCCATACGGTACATAGTTTTCAAGTTACAGACTAAGCTAAGCAAAAGTGAACCAGGCCTTTTTACTGTGAAAACGGCACTTTGGGACTGTGAAAGTGACATTTTGGCCCTGTTGTCCCAAACTGCCCCAGCACTTCCCACATTGCTCAAAGTGGCTAGCTTTCATCCCAACACAGTTTATAGGGCCATACGGTACATAGTTTTCAAGTTACAGACTAAGCTAAGCAAAAGTGAACCAGGCCTTTTTACTGTGAAAATGGCACTTTGGGACTGTGAAAGTGACATTTTGGCCCTGTTGTCCCAAACTGCCCCAGCACTTCCCACATTGCTCAAAGTGGCTAGCTTTCATCCCGACACAGTTTATAGGGCCATACGGTACATAGTTTTCAAGTTACAGACTAAGCTAAGCAAAAGTGAACCAGGCCTTTTTACTGTGAAAATGGCACTTTGGGACTGTGAAAGTGACATTTTGGCCCTGTTGTCCCAAACTGCCCCAGCACTTCCCACATTGCTCAAAGTGGCTAGCTTTCATCCCAACACAGTTTATAGGGCCATACGGTACATAGTTTTCAAGTTACAGACTAAGCTAAGCAAAAGTGAACCAGGCCTTTTTACTGTGAAAATGGCACTTTGGGACTGTGAAAGTGACATTTTGGCCCTGTTGTCCCAAACTGCCCCAGCACTTCCCACATTGCTCAAAGTGGCTAGCTTTCATCCCAACACAGTTTATAGGGCCATACGGTACATAGTTTTCAAGTTACAGACTAAGCTAAGCAAAAGTGAACCAGGCCTTTTTACTGTGAAAATGGCACTTTGGGACTGTGAAAGTGACATTTTGGCCCTGTTGTCCCAAACTGCCCCAGCACTTCCCACATTGCTCAAAGTGGCTAGCTTTCATCCCAACACAGTTTATAGGGCCATACGGTACATAGTTTTCAAGTTACAGACTAAGCTAAGCAAAATGAATCTTTTTTTTTTACTGTGAAAACGGCACTTTGGGACTGTGAAAGTGACATTTTGGCCCTGTTGTCCCAAACTGCCCCAGCACTTCCCACATTGCTCAAAGTGGCTAGCTTTCATCCCAACACAGTTTATAGGGCCATACGGTACATAGTTTTCAAGTTACAGACTAAGCTAAGCAAAAGTGAACCAGGCCTTTTTACTGTGAAAATGGCACTTTGGGACTGTGAAAGTGACATTTTGGCCCTGTTGTCCCAAACTGCCCCAGCACTTCCCACATTGCTCAAAGTGGCTAGCTTTCATCCCAACACAGTTTATAGGGCCATACGGTACATAGTTTTCAAGTTACAGACTAAGCTAAGCAAAAGTGAACCAGGCCTTTTTACTGTGAAAATGGCACTTTGGGACTGTGAAAGTGACATTTTGGCCCTGTTGTCCCAAACTGCCCCAGCACTTCCCACATTGCTCAAAGTGGCTAGCTTTCATCCCAACACAGTTTATAGGGCCATACGGTACATAGTTTTCAAGTTACAGACTAAGCTAAGCAAAAGTGAACCAGGCCTTTTTACTGTGAAAATGGCACTTTGGGACTGTGAAAGTGACATTTTGGCCCTGTTGTCCCAAACTGCCCCAGCACTTCCCACATTGCTCAAAGTGGCTAGCTTTCATCCCAACACAGTTTATAGGGCCATACGGTACATAGTTTTCAAGTTACAGACTAAGCTAAGCAAAATGAATCTGTTTTTTTTTACTGTGAAAATGGCACTTTGGGACTGTGAAAGTGACATTTTGGCCCTGTTGTCCCAAACTGCCCCAGCACTTCCCACATTGCTCAAAGTGGCTAGCTTTCATCCCAACACAGTTTATAGGGCCATACGGTACATAGTTTTCAAGTTACAGACTAAGCTAAGCAAAAGTGAACCAGGCCTTTTTACTGTGAAAATGGCACTTTGGGACTGTGAAAGTGACATTTTGGCCCTGTTGTCCCAAACTGCCCCAGCACTTCCCACATTGCTCAAAGTGGCTAGCTTTCATCCCAACACAGTTTATAGGGCCATACGGTACATAGTTTTCAAGTTACAGACTAAGCTAAGCAAAATGAATCTGTTTTTTTTTTACTGTGAAAATGGCACTTTGGGACTGTGAAAGTGACATTTTGGCCCTGTTGTCCCAAACTGCCCCAGCACTTCCCACATTGCTCAAAGTGGCTAGCTTTCATCCCAACACAGTTTATAGGGCCATACGGTACATAGTTTTCAAGTTACAGACTAAGCTAAGCAAAAGTGAACCAGGCCTTTTTACTGTGAAAATGGCACTTTGGGACTGTGAAAGTGACATTTTGGCCCTGTTGTCCCAAACTGCCCCAGCACTTCCCACATTGCTCAAAGTGGCTAGCTTTCATCCCAACACAGTTTATAGGGCCATACGGTACATAGTTTTCAAGTTACAGACTAAGCTAAGCAAAAGTGAACCAGGCCTTTTTACTGTGAAAATGGCACTTTGGGACTGTGAAAGTGACATTTTGGCCCTGTTGTCCCAAACTGCCCCAGCACTTCCCACATTGCTCAAAGTGGCTAGCTTTCATCCCAACACAGTTTATAGGGCCATACGGTACATAGTTTTCAAGTTACAGACTAAGCTAAGCAAAATGAATCTTTTTTTTTTTACTGTGAAAACGGCACTTTGGGACTGTGAAAGTGACATTTTGGCCCTGTTGTCCCAAACTGCCCCAGCACTTCCCACATTGCTCAAAGTGGCTAGCTTTCATTCCAACACAGTTTATAGGGCCATACGGTACATAGTTTTCAAGTTACAGACTAAGCTAAGCAAAAGTGAACCAGGCCTTTTTACTGTGAAAATGGCACTTTGGGACTGTGAAAGTGACATTTTGGCCCTGTTGTCCCAAACTGCCCCAGCACTTCCCACATTGCTCAAAGTGGCTAGCTTTCATCCCAACACAGTTTATAGGGCCATACGGTACATAGTTTTCAAGTTACAGACTAAGCTAAGCAAAAGTGAACCAGGCCTTTTTACTGTGAAAATGGCACTTTGGGACTGTGAAAGTGACATTTTGGCCCTGTTCGTTCCCTGTTGTCCCAAACTGCCCCAGCTCTTGCCACAATGCTCAAAGTGGCTAGCTTTCATCCCAACACAGTTTATAGGGCCATACGGTACATAGTTTTCAAGTTACAGACTAAGCTAAGCAAAAGTGAACCAGGCCTTTTTACTGTGAAAATGGCACTTTGGGACTGTGAAAGTGACATTTTGGCCCTGTTGTCCCAAACTGCCCCAGCACTTCCCACACTGCTCAAAGTGGCTAGCTTTCATCCCAACACAGTTTATAGGGCCATACGGTACATAGTTTTCAAGTTACAGACTAAGCTAAGCAAAAGTCGCTGCCCGCACAGAATACAAAACCCTGATGCTGGCATTCAAAGCAACCAAAGGTATGGCTCCCCCATATCTTGCAAGTATGATCGAACCCTACAAACCCTCCCGCTCACTCAGATCAGCCAACGCAGGGAAGCTGGAAGTACCCTCACTAAAAACGCCGGGACAACGCTCCACACGTCCCAAACTCTTCTCCCTTCTGGCTCCAAAACTGTGGAATGCACTTCCCATTGCAGTCAGAACTGCAGCATCACTCCCAATCTTCCGCCGTAGTCTGAAAACCCACCTTTTCAGACTCCATCATGGCCCATAGCACTTACCCCACCCCCTTAGATAGCAATTCTAGTAGTCATAGCACGTCATAGTACATATGTGTAGCATAGTAGTATAGATGTATAGCTTATATGTATAGTTTCATTATAGATATTCCACTGTTACTTTCTTAGCTACGCATGTTTCATGATAAATGTCTTTATGTGATGTATTCCCATGCTTTTGTTCTTGCTTAATGTAAGTCGCTCTGGATTAAGAGCGTCTGCTAAATGCCTAAATTGTAAATTGTAAATTGTAAAGTGAACCAGGCCTTTTTACTGTGAAAATGGCACTTTGGGACTGTGAAAGTGACATTTTGGCCCTGTTGTCCCAAACTGCCCCAGCACTTCCCACATTGCTCAAAGTGGCTAGCTTTCATCCCAACACAGTTTATAGGGCCATACGGTACATAGTTTTCAAGTTACAGACTAAGCTAAGCAAAAGTGAACCAGGCCTTTTTACTGTGAAAATGGCACTTTGGGACTGTGAAAGTGACATTTTGGCCCTGTTGTCCCAAACTGCCCCAGCACTTCCCACATTGCTCAAAGTGGCTAGCTTTCATCCCAACACAGTTTATAGGGCCATACGGTACATAGTTTTCAAGTTACAGACTAAGCTAAGCAAAATGAATCTTTTTTTTTTTACTGTGAAAACGGCACTTTGGGACTGTGAAAGTGACATTTTGGCCCTGTTGTCCCAAACTGCCCCAGCACTTCCCACATTGCTCAAAGTGGCTAGCTTTCATCCCAACACAGTTTATAGGGCCATACGGTACATAGTTTTCAAGTTACAGACTAAGCTAAGCAAAAGTGAACCAGGCCTTTTTACTGTGAAAATGGCACTTTGGGACTGTGAAAGTGACATTTTGGCCCTGTTGTCCCAAACTGCCCCAGCACTTCCCACATTGCTCAAAGTGGCTAGCTTTCATCCCAACACAGTTTATAGGGCCATACGGTACATAGTTTTCAAGTTACAGACTAAGCTAAGCAAAAGTGAACCAGGCCTTTTTACTGTGAAAATGGCACTTTGGGACTGTGAAAGTGACATTTTGGCCCTGTTGTCCCAAACTGCCCCAGCACTTCCCACATTGCTCAAAGTGGCTAGCTTTCATCCCAACACAGTTTATAGGGCCATACGGTACATAGTTTTCAAGTTACAGACTAAGCTAAGCAAAAGTGAACCAGGCCTTTTTACTGTGAAAATGGCACTTTGGGACTGTGAAAGTGACATTTTGGCCCTGTTGTCCCAAACTGCCCCAGCACTTCCCACATTGCTCAAAGTGGCTAGCTTTCATCCCAACACAGTTTATAGGGCCATACGGTACATAGTTTTCAAGTTACAGACTAAGCTAAGCAAAAGTGAACCAGGCCTTTTTACTGTGAAAATGGCACTTTGGGACTGTGAAAGTGACATTTTGGCCCTGTTCGTTCCCTGTTGTCCCAAACTGCCCCAGCTCTTGCCACAATGCTCAAAGTGGCTAGCTTTCATCCCAACACAGTTTATAGGGCCATACGGTACATAGTTTTCAAGTTACAGACTAAGCTAAGCAAAAGTGAACCAGGCCTTTTTACTGTGAAAATGGCACTTTGGGACTGTGAAAGTGACATTTTGGCCCTGTTGTCCCAAACTGCCCCAGCACTTCCCACATTGCTCAAAGTGGCTAGCTTTCATCCCAACACAGTTTATAGGGCCATACGGTACATAGTTTTCAAGTTACAGACTAAGCTAAGCAAAAGTGAACCAGGCCTTTTTACTGTGAAAATGGCACTTTGGGACTGTGAAAGTGACATTTTGGCCCTGTTGTCCCAAACTGCCCCAGCACTTCCCACATTGCTCAAAGTGGCTAGCTTTCATCCCAACACAGTTTATAGGGCCATACGGTACATAGTTTTCAAGTTACAGACTAAGCTAAGCAAAAGTGAACCAGGCCTTTTTACTGTGAAAATGGCACTTTGGGACTGTGAAAGTGACATTTTGGCCCTGTTGTCCCAAACTGCCCCAGCACTTCCCACATTGCTCAAAGTGGCTAGCTTTCATCCCAACACAGTTTATAGGGCCATACGGTACATAGTTTTCAAGTTACAGACTAAGCTAAGCAAAAGTGAACCAGGCCTTTTTACTGTGAAAATGGCACTTTGGGACTGTGAAAGTGACATTTTGGCCCTGTTGTCCCAAACTGCCCCAGCACTTCCCACATTGCTCAAAGTGGCTAGCTTTCATCCCAACACAGTTTATAGGGCCATACGGTACATAGTTTTCAAGTTACAGACTAAGCTAAGCAAAATTAATCTTTTTTTTTTTACTGTGAAAATGGCACTTTGGGACTGTGAAAGTGACATTTTGGCCCTGTTCGATCCCTGTTGTCCCAAACTGCCCCAGCTCTTGCCACAATGCTCAAAGTGGCTAGCTTTCATCCCAACACAGTTTATAGGGCCATACGGTACATAGTTTTCAAGTTACAGACTAAGCTAAGCAAAAGTGAACCAGGCCTTTTTACTGTGAAAATGGCATTTTGGGACTGTGAAAGTGACATTTTGGCCCTGTTGTCCCAAACTGCCCCAGCACTTCCCACATTGCTCAAAGTGGCTAGCTTTCATCCCAACACAGTTTATAGGGCCATACGGTACATAGTTTTCAAGTTACAGACTAAGCTAAGCAAAATTAATCTGTTTTTTTTTACTGTGAAAATGGCACTTTGGGACTGTGAAAGTGACATTTTGGCCCTGTTGTCCCAAACTGCCCCAGCACTTCCCACATTGCTCAAAGTGGCTAGCTTTCATCCCAACACAGTTTATAGGGCCATACGGTACATAGTTTTCAAGTTACAGACTAAGCTAAACAAAATGAATCTGTTTTTTTTTACTGTGAAAATGGCACTTTGGGACTGTGAAAGTGACATTTTGGCCCTGTTGTCCCAAACTGCCCCAGCACTTCCCACATTGCTCAAAGTGGCTAGCTTTCATCCCAACACAGTTTATAGGGCCATACGGTACATAGTTTTCAAGTTACAGACTAAGCTAAGCAAAATGAATCTGTTTTTTTTTACTGTGAAAATGGCACTTTGGGACTGTGAAAGTGACATTTTGGCCCTGTTGTCCCAAACTGCCCCAGCACTTCCCACATTGCTCAAAGTGGCTAGCTTTCATCCCAACACAGTTTATAGGGCCATACGGTACATAGTTTTCAAGTTACAGACTAAGCTAAGCAAAATGAATCTGTTTTTTTTTACTGTGAAAATGGCACTTTGGGACTGTGAAAGTGACATTTTGGCCCTGTTGTCCCAAACTGCCCCAGCACTTCCCACATTGCTCAAAGTGGCTAGCTTTCATCCCAACACAGTTTATAGGGCCATACGGTACATAGTTTTCAAGTTACAGACTAAGCTAAGCAAAAGTGAACCAGGCCTTTTTACTGTGAAAATGGCACTTTGGGACTGTGAAAGTGACATTTTGGCCCTGTTGTCCCAAACTGCCCCAGCACTTCCCACATTGCTCAAAGTGGCTAGCTTTCATCCCAACACAGTTTATAGGGCCATACGGTACATAGTTTTCAAGTTACAGACTAAGCTAAGCAAAATGAATCTGTTTTTTTTTACTGTGAAAATGGCACTTTGGGACTGTGAAAGTGACATTTTGGCCCTGTTGTCCCAAACTGCCCCAGCACTTCCCACATTGCTCAAAGTGGCTAGCTTTCATCCCAACACAGTTTATAGGGCCATACGGTACATAGTTTTCAAGTTACAGACTAAGCTAAGCAAAATGAATCTGTTTATTTTTACTGTGAAAATGGCACTTTGGGACTGTGAAAGTGACATTTTGGCCCTGTTGTCCCAAACTGCCCCAGCACTTCCCACATCGCTCAAAGTGGCTAGCTTTCATCCCAACACAGTTTATAGGGCCATACGGTACATAGTTTTCAAGTTACAGACTAAGCTAAGCAAAAGTGAACCAGGCCTTTTTACTGTGAAAATGGCACTTTGGGACTGTGAAAGTGACATTTTGGCCCTGTTGTCCCAAACTGCCCCAGCACTTCCCACATTGCTCAAAGTGGCTAGCTTTCATCCCAACACAGTTTATAGGGCCATACGGTACATAGTTTTCAAGTTACAGACTAAGCTAAGCAAAAGTGAACCAGGCCTTTTTACTGTGAAAATGGCACTTTGGGACTGTGAAAGTGACATTTTGGCCCTGTTGTCCCAAACTGCCCCAGCACTTCCCACATTGCTCAAAGTGGCTAGCTTTCATCCCAACACAGTTTATAGGGCCATACGGTACATAGTTTTCAAGTTACAGACTAAGCTAAGCAAAAGTGAACCAGGCCTTTTTACTGTGAAAATGGCACTTTGGGACTGTGAAAGTGACATTTTGGCCCTGTTGTCCCAAACTGCCCCAGCACTTCCCACATTGCTCAAAGTGGCTAGCTTTCATCCCAACACAGTTTATAGGGCCATACGGTACATAGTTTTCAAGTTACAGACTAAGCTAAGCAAAATGAATCTTTTTTTTTTTACTGTGAAAACGGCACTTTGGGACTGTGAAAGTGACATTTTGGCCCTGTTGTCCCAAACTGCCCCAGCACTTCCCACATTGCTCAAAGTGGCTAGCTTTCATCCCAACACAGTTTATAGGGCCATACGGTACATAGTTTTCAAGTTACAGACTAAGCTAAGCAAAAGTGAACCAGGCCTTTTTACTGTGAAAATGGCACTTTGGGACTGTGAAAGTGACATTTTGGCCCTGTTGTCCCAAACTGCCCCAGCACTTCCCACATTGCTCAAAGTGGCTAGCTTTCATCCTGTTAACAGGCCGACGGTAGGCCTCAATGAAGTTGCATGGGATCAGGTCAAAAGGGGCGGGCGGCAGGACACCAGAGATAAAGGAAGGCGCGAAAATCAAGCGCTGGTTACAGAGCAGGGGCGGGTGAGTGTTCAGGACAGCTCACAGTTGAGGAAAGGGTCACCGCGCCGGCTAGTGGCACAGCCTTCCGGTTATGAGGAAAGCTTTCCCAGGTTGTTTACTGGGAGACCCCAGACTGATAAAAGCACACAACAACAGTGGGGTCACGGGGCTTACAATAAGTACACCAGGGCGGAGGAGTTATCTCCCACCTTTCATGTGCAGGAGGCACGTTCTTGCCAGGATGGCAGGGCCCGTAAATCTTCTCCTCCAGCTATGGATGGTTACAATGGAGAAGTCGGGGCAAGGGACCGGGATATGAGAACCGAGCAGAGAGGTCCGGGGCTGCCCCAGGGGAGAAGGGTCGACGGTGTCAGAGTTGAAGCAGGATTCAGGGCAGGACGTGTGAGGGGCCGAGGCGGAGCCAGTGTGAGACCTTACCGCAGGGCTGAGGATTTTTAATAGATCCACAAAGCAGGCCCACAAAGAAGGGATTGTTTTTAGTGATGAATAAACTAAAGTAAATGAGATCTTTAGTATATTTCAGTTAAATGATTGTTTGGTATGGAACCATATTTACTTTAAAGTGCGTATAAAGATGCCTTGGTTTTTTGTTTGAATTTGTTTTGGTTTTGCTGTATTTGAGTCTAGAGATAAGAGGGAAAGATGGAAAGATAACAGGTTGTGTGTGTGTGACAGATCTAGTTGTTAACTGTCCCCCTCTCTGCCCCCCCCCCCCCTTCCCTGACGGTCAGAGGATTAAGGGAAGGGTTGTACCCCAGCCCCTCTCAAGGAAGAGAACAGGATAATTATGTGTTTTTATTTTCATTTATTGTGTCGCTTTTTAGGATATAGTTCGATTAATGGGATAGAAGTATGATGTTCCATTAAACAAAGTTTTAGCGTAACATACCCACTAAGAGTCTTACTCATGGAACGGTTTATTATTTTGTTTTTGTTTTTTAATGTTTTAAAAGTGTGATTACAAAAGAAAAGGGGAAGATTTTTCACCTCCCTGCCAAAAATAAAGAGAAAAGGATAGAGTAGTGAGTTTTTTAATATAGATTGTGCATGCCTTTGGTAGGATTAAGCTTCCAGATGTGCATGTTAAGAGTAGTGTTTAAATGTGTGTACTAAGGGTATCTGAGTCATAATTTTGAAGGAGGGATTAACATTTTGAAGTGTTTGTAATAACAAAGTCATGAAACAGGCCAGGGCCTGATGGTCAAAGAAGATAAGGATTTGGGAGGAGGGTATTTGAGGAAGGAGGCTAGAGGAGAGAGGGCCCTTTTTTCCCCCATTGCTAGCAGTGTCCTCAGGAGAGAACAGTCCTCTGTTTTTGTGCTCCCGGTGAACATTGAATTTTTTCCCTATAGTTTTAGATAAGTTTTTTTTTTCCAGTCATTTCCTTTTTACCTATTTGATATTCTCTTTTCAACGGATATTTTTCCTATATCCTATAGCTTTTTCTAACTTTTTTTGGTTGTATTTTTGACTATTTTGCCATTTAACCATTTTTCTTTGCTGTAAACCGTATATCTGCAAATTATCTGGAGAAATAAACACATTTTGGATTAACAAACAACTTCCGCTTGCCGTTCATCTATGCTGGTGAGTAATATTGATGTGTTTGTATGAGTGTATGTTTATATGATGTTATGAGGCGGATTTTAATCCCTGCCTCATTTTATGTACTATCTGCTGTTATCTTATCATAGTTGGTATATTTTGGACAGATGCAAAGTGAACAGGTAATCTGAAGAATTACACCGGAATTGTGCAGCAAGCAGTGTCCACGGGCGAGTCACTGGGAACTCTTGCTGTTTTTCCTGTCAAAGAGGTGCTATCCCGCTCTATATGAGAGCCGGTTTGTACCCTCTCAGGACACCTGAACAGTGGTATTTCCTGGGTCCTATTGCCAAGGGCGGTAGGGGCCTGGGATCTGACTGCATCAGAGCGTATACCTGGATTTATCACTATAACCGACAAGGGGTGTGATCGTCGGAAATCGAATCTACAACAGGGAAAGATTTGTTGCGGTGACACGCTCAACTGGTCGACATGGCGTCCCTGGGTCTTTTGTAGGGTGGCGTGCGTGGAACGCATGTCCCTGCGATCGGACCGTTAGACTATTGGTAAACAAACACAGTGGGTGTTTGTGTTTTTTGGAGGAACTGGGCACAGGGTGCGGGATAATCGTGCTGAGTGCTGTGTTTGAAAGGGGAGAGAAGGACGCGGACAGAGAGCCTGGTGATCACAGGCAGTCTGTCTGGTCAAGTGTGGGAAGCGGTGGAAACCTTTTTCCGTATGGACAGCTCTGCGCCTAATTGATTGCTGTATCCGGAAGAGAACCAGTCATAGACTTGTGAAAATAAGGCCTTATCAGGTACCAAGGGCGGTCGTGGTGGTTTTAATGAGGAATTACCATTACGACAGAAACAGCTTATGAAGGACAAGAGGCGATAGAAACAAAAAGTAAGAGCTGAGACCTAGTTGCACCAAATGGCTGAAGGAGGTGCAAAGCAGGAGGGTAATTCGACAGTTTTTGAATTTGATTCCCAGGATTGGGAAACACGTTCAGAGACTGAACTGTCCGAAATAGGGGCAGGGAAACCTGTGCTAGGACAGGGAGGGGACGCCGGAATGGACGTCTCTGCTCTACAGGTGGTTAGCGGAGCTAACACGGGGACTGGGAATGAGACGCGATATGTGGATGCTGCCATGCTGGGAGTTAACATAACCGTTCCGTTTGAAACCACTCAGACCTTTTGGGAGAGGCTGGGGGCTAGAAGGGGAGAGGCTGGGCCTATCTCCTCCAGGCTCCAAGGGTCAGCTACCGTGGTAGAGTTGGATCAAAAAGTGAGGACCCCAGGGCCCAAGGGGGATATTTCAGGAAGGACAGCAGGCAGGATTAGGGTGATTCCCACTCTGCTGTCAGAATATCGGCCGCACCAACGTGCACTGTTAATCAATCCAGCGAATATTATGCTCACAAACGGCCGGGGAATGGCTGGGGCAATAAGGGAAATGGCAGGGGAAGCGTTTCAACGAGAATGCGATCTGAGGGTGGGACCAGAGGGTTCTAACCCCTTGGCCCCTGAGGAATTGTTCCAGACCAAGCCGTATGGTTTAGGTGAACATTATGTCGCAATCATTAATGTGCCTGTGCCCAAGAAGGATAATATGACACCCGAGCAGAGTCATAGGGCTCTGAAGAGACTATATGAGAGGGTATTTTCACACTGTAGCCAGCCTCCAGGTCACTTAATAGTGATGAGTTTGTTTGGGTGTGGGACTTACGGTCATACAGTGGAAACATCGGTGAATGCTTTTCTGGAGGCTGCGGAAAGCAGTCTGGGAGAGGCGTGTGTGGATGTGTTGATCCCGGATCCTTTTGATGCAAGATATCTCTCCTTATATTTGGAGTCAATTCGCTTTAAAGAGAACCGGGGAAGGCTAACCGGATATGGGCAGCCTTATAAGGCACGCATGCGAAAGGAACACGGACAAGGGGAGGAGGAGGAGAAGGTACTCTCATCTTCCCCAATTGGTGAAACATTGCAGCCGGCAGACCCTGGGAAGGAAAAGGGGGTCTCCACTCACAGGGAGATAACAGGAAACAACCCCTTTCTTTCAAGCACAGAACCTACTGGGATGGGGGTGATAAAAGAGCCTAAAAGAGTGGCTCTGCAGCCCCCACAAGGGATTGGGGGGGCGGATTCGGCCCCCCACGGGGAGCAGGAAAGAACCCTGGGGGGACTGCAGAATAGCCTATATGTCCACGAAACCAACCCGTTTAAGAATAGTCACCCCCATACCAAAGAACAGCATCGTACAGAAATAATAGCGACCGATTCAGTGTGTAACTTGGAGAATCTGGAGGTGATACTGATCAAGGGTTCCCCTGCAGTGGACTTAGGGGACAGCAGGGGGCCCCTGATTGTGCTGGCTTCCACTGACCTCATGCTGACTGAGGCGCATGACGCCGAGATAAGACGTTTAGGGGGAGCAGGTTTTAAAAGGGGAAAAGCGGTGTTAATGAATGCGATTGACAATGTTCCCATTGCTAAGGGGAAGGTGTTAACAACTGAACCCTATGGGCTGAATCGGTGGTACACTAAGATCAGACATTTGACCTTGTTGGACCGAGACATAACGGTGAAAAGGGGACAGACACCGAACCTGAAGGGGTTGACGGAGGTTCTGTTCTCCATTTTGAATGACGAATCAGTTTGGGAGGATCAGGAGATGGCGGTGCCCACCTTGACCCTGCGTTTAAGAACACAAAAAGGGTCCTATCATGGTTTGAGAGGAAAGTGGTTGGCTCAGGTTACGGCCAGGGCTATTTTGGCGTTGGACAGGGTGTCTTCACGGCGATTGGTAATATTGTTGGACACAGAGGATGACAGGGTACAAATGATGAGAGACATATGTCAGGGAGGAACGCAAATGGAGGACAAAGAACCCTCTGAGGGGGGAGTTTCTGGGGAGGAAGAAGAATGGAGCGGCTCGGAGGAGGAGTTGAAAGTGAGTTTTGTTAACACGAAGGCGCTGCCAGGCAATATCTCTTATGCACCGGAGGCCCGTGACCCTGACCTCAGGAGGGAGGTGAGGGTGGAGAGGAGGCCTACTCCCGCCCCAGGTTTACAGGAGGAAGGGTTTCCATTAAGAGGAAATCCAGTGAGAGGTCGTAATAAAAGCGCCAAACCAATTCCGTTTAGGCCTTTGGGGGAGGGTCCACCCCTGGAGGAGCCGGTCTACCATACTGTGGAGGGAGACCCCTGGGGGCCAGTGGTGACAGGTTTGAGTGGACCAGGGGATGAGAGTTTGAGGCCTCCCCCTGGTTTTAACGGCCTCAGAGGGTCTCAGATAAATCCTTATTATCCGGTTAAATGGGAAGAGGCTTACAACCTATCACGGGCCCCCAGTGCACTGGATATATTGGGGGCCAGGGAGGTACCGTCTACTTGGAAGGCATCCTACATGACCTCTGGATATGATTACATGAGGGAAGGGGTGTTGAAAAGAGACCAGGCAATGGCTAGGAGGCAGGCTGCGCCCTGGCTTGGAGGCCAGAGGGAAGGACCCCCCAGCCCGATACAGGACCGAACGAGGAGCGTGGTAAATAACTTACCCGGGAGTAGCTATCAAGCTATGCCCGGTCAGGTATACAATCCTCCTCAGGAGACACCGGCTTATGGGGCATATTTAGGGCAGGCTCCCAACGAGTACCGTTACCCGGTAACGTCAACTCCTGGTAACACTCTCCCCTTACCACAATTTGGGCATATCATAGGAGGCCCGAGAGGGATGGATTTGTTGACCCTGAATAAAACTCTGAAGTCCCTCATTCCCCAGCGGCGAGACGGAGAGGGTGTATCACAATACCTGACTCGACTGTTGGAATCGAATATTGACCAGGCCATATTGGAGGACCCCAGAGCGTCAAGCTATTTAAACAATCAATACGGAATGCAGATCCCTCAGGGGTGGTCCATACTGCAGGCTTGTCAGGAGACTGTGTGCACCCCGGGCCAGGATTTGGGGGAACAACTAGCCATGGAGTTGGCATCCCGAGTAACAACGGGGGAAATAACTATTGACAGTCAGAGCTCATTCGGAGAGGAGGAGGACCTGAAGTCAGATGACGAAACTCTAAAGTACGAACCGCGGAGGAAGAACACAGCGCTGTATGATCCGGAGTATCCGTCAATGCTCCCGATCGGAGACAAGCCCGCGGTTGACAATGACGTTCCCGATACTGAGGAAGAGCAGTCCTCGGAGGAGGAAACGGAAGCTGTCAACAAGGAAAAAGGGCATGCACCGCTCTATGCGCCTTGTAGCTATGGGGGCGGGCCTACTGTGTTTAGGTCTGAAGAAAGATTCAAGAAGGATACTGACACAGATTTATGGTCGAACTTCGAGGTAGGACGGCGAGTAGTGCTTCCCTCACGCGAGGAGGAGGTACGACTGCAGTTCTTCGGGGTCAATGGGGGCAAGATTGCCCTGAAGCATTTGGCCGACCCCAGGAACTGGCAGGATATCGCTATGATGAGACCAGGAATTTGCCCTATCCCCACCAGGGGGGGGGTGTTCCAGAGCTGGTCAGCGATGGGGAGAATAGCGGCGATAAATGCCTCTTCTTTGCTGGGTGGTTCAGTAGTGATGCCCATTGTACCACTACTTCCTGGGCAATACCAGGCGATAGTTACCCTATATGAAGTGAAGACTGGTACCTGCCGATACTGGGCAGAGGTGAAGGCAATCAACAAAGTAGGAGGGATACAGGTAGTGATGCAGGAAGTCATTCTAGGAACTCCAAAGGGGCAAATAAGGGAAGTCGGTAGAGGAGTGATGCACCCAAGGGCCCTACCTGGTAGAGAGAATGAGGTGGTTAAGAAATCGCCCATGAAAATGTCCGGAGGGGCAGCAGAAGAGCCTGTCACCAGCAGTATGAGGGGAGCGACCCCAGAAACTTCAACAGGGGGTGTTAACAGGCCGACGGTAGGCCTCAATGAAGTTGCATGGGATCAGGTCAAAAGGGGCGGGCGGCAGGACACCAGAGATAAAGGAAGGCGCGAAAATCAAGCGCTGGTTACAGAGCAGGGGCGGGTGAGTGTTCAGGACAGCTCACAGTTGAGGAAAGGGTCACCGCGCCGGCTAGTGGCACAGCCTTCCGGTTATGAGGAAAGCTTTCCCAGGTTGTTTACTGGGAGACCCCAGACTGATAAAAGCACACAACAACAGTGGGGTCACGGGGCTTACAATAAGTACACCAGGGCGGAGGAGTTATCTCCCACCTTTCATGTGCAGGAGGCACGTTCTTGCCAGGATGGCAGGGCCCGTAAATCTTCTCCTCCAGCTATGGATGGTTACAATGGAGAAGTCGGGGCAAGGGACCGGGATATGAGAACCGAGCAGAGAGGTCCGGGGCTGCCCCAGGGGAGAAGGGTCGACGGTGTCAGAGTTGAAGCAGGATTCAGGGCAGGACGTGTGAGGGGCCGAGGCGGAGCCAGTGTGAGACCTTACCGCAGGGCTGAGGATTTTTAATAGATCCACAAAGCAGGCCCACAAAGAAGGGATTGTTTTTAGTGATGAATAAACTAAAGTAAATGAGATCTTTAGTATATTTCAGTTAAATGATTGTTTGGTATGGAACCATATTTACTTTAAAGTGCGTATAAAGATGCCTTGGTTTTTTGTTTGAATTTGTTTTGGTTTTGCTGTATTTGAGTCTAGAGATAAGAGGGAAAGATGGAAAGATAACAGGTTGTGTGTGTGTGACAGATCTAGTTGTTAACTGTCCCCCTCTCTGCCCCCCCCCCCCTTCCCTGACGGTCAGAGGATTAAGGGAAGGGTTGTACCCCAGCCCCTCTCAAGGAAGAGAACAGGATAATTATGTGTTTTTATTTTCATTTATTGTGTCGCTTTTTAGGATATAGTTCGATTAATGGGATAGAAGTATGATGTTCCATTAAACAAAGTTTTAGCGTAACATACCCACTAAGAGTCTTACTCATGGAACGGTTTATTATTTTGTTTTTGTTTTTTAATGTTTTAAAAGTGTGATTACAAAAGAAAAGGGGAAGATTTTTCACCTCCCTGCCAAAAATAAAGAGAAAAGGATAGAGTAGTGAGTTTTTTAATATAGATTGTGCATGCCTTTGGTAGGATTAAGCTTCCAGATGTGCATGTTAAGAGTAGTGTTTAAATGTGTGTACTAAGGGTATCTGAGTCATAATTTTGAAGGAGGGATTAACATTTTGAAGTGTTTGTAATAACAAAGTCATGAAACAGGCCAGGGCCTGATGGTCAAAGAAGATAAGGATTTGGGAGGAGGGTATTTGAGGAAGGAGGCTAGAGGAGAGAGGGCCCTTTTTTCCCCCATTGCTAGCAGTGTCCTCAGGAGAGAACAGTCCTCTGTTTTTGTGCTCCCGGTGAACATTGAATTTTTTCCCTATAGTTTTAGATAAGTTTTTTTTTTCCAGTCATTTCCTTTTTACCTATTTGATATTCTCTTTTCAACGGATATTTTTCCTATATCCTATAGCTTTTTCTAACTTTTTTTGGTTGTATTTTTGACTATTTTGCCATTTAACCATTTTTCTTTGCTGTAAACCGTATATCTGCAAATTATCTGGAGAAATAAACACATTTTGGATTAACAAACAACTTCCGCTTGCCGTTCATCTATGCTGGTGAGTAATATTGATGTGTTTGTATGAGTGTATGTTTATATGATGTTATGAGGCGGATTTTAATCCCTGCCTCATTTTATGTACTATCTGCTGTTATCTTATCATAGTTGGTATATTTTGGACAGATGCAAAGTGAACAGGTAATCTGAAGAATTACACCGGAATTGTGCAGCAAGCAGTGTCCACGGGCGAGTCACTGGGAACTCTTGCTGTTTTTCCTGTCAAAGAGGTGCTATCCCGCTCTATATGAGAGCCGGTTTGTACCCTCTCAGGACACCTGAACAGTGGTATTTCCTGGGTCCTATTGCCAAGGGCGGTAGGGGCCTGGGATCTGACTGCATCAGAGCGTATACCTGGATTTATCACTATAACCGACAAGGGGTGTGATCGTCGGAAATCGAATCTACAACAGGGAAAGATTTGTTGCGGTGACACGCTCAACTGGTCGACACATCCCAACACAGTTTATAGGGCCATACGGTACATAGTTTTCAAGTTACAGACTAAGCTAAGCAAAAGTGAACCAGGCCTTTTTACTGTGAAAACGGCACTTTGGGACTGTGAAAGTGACATTTTGGCCCTGTTGTCCCAAACTGCCCCAGCACTTCCCACATTGCTCAAAGTGGCTAGCTTTCATCCCAACACAGTTTATAGGGCCATACGGTACATAGTTTTCAAGTTACAGACTAAGCTAAGCAAAAGTGAACCAGGCCTTTTTACTGTGAAAATGGCACTTTGGGACTGTGAAAGTGACATTTTGGCCCTGTTGTCCCAAACTGCCCCAGCACTTCCCACATTGCTCAAAGTGGCTAGCTTTCATCCCAACACAGTTTATAGGGCCATACGGTACATAGTTTTCAAGTTACAGACTAAGCTAAGCAAAAGTGAACCAGGCCTTTTTACTGTGAAAATGGCACTTTGGGACTGTGAAAGTGACATTTTGGCCCTGTTGTCCCAAACTGCCCCAGCACTTCCCACATTGCTCAAAGTGGCTAGCTTTCATCCCAACACAGTTTATAGGGCCATACGGTACATAGTTTTCAAGTTACAGACTAAGCTAAGCAAAAGTGAACCAGGCCTTTTTACTGTGAAAATGGCACTTTGGGACTGTGAAAGTGACATTTTGGCCCTGTTGTCCCAAACTGCCCCAGCACTTCCCACATTGCTCAAAGTGGCTAGCTTTCATCCCAACACAGTTTATAGGGCCATACGGTACATAGTTTTCAAGTTACAGACTAAGCTAAGCAAAATGAATCTTTTTTTTTTTACTGTGAAAACGGCACTTTGGGACTGTGAAAGTGACATTTTGGCCCTGTTGTCCCAAACTGCCCCAGCACTTCCCACATTGCTCAAAGTGGCTAGCTTTCATCCCAACACAGTTTATAGGGCCATACGGTACATAGTTTTCAAGTTACAGACTAAGCTAAGCAAAAGTGAACCAGGCCTTTTTACTGTGAAAATGGCACTTTGGGACTGTGAAAGTGACATTTTGGCCCTGTTGTCCCAAACTGCCCCAGCACTTCCCACATTGCTCAAAGTGGCTAGCTTTCATCCCAACACAGTTTATAGGGCCATACGGTACATAGTTTTCAAGTTACAGACTAAGCTAAGCAAAAGTGAACCAGGCCTTTTTACTGTGAAAATGGCACTTTGGGACTGTGAAAGTGACATTTTGGCCCTGTTGTCCCAAACTGCCCCAGCACTTCCCACATTGCTCAAAGTGGCTAGCTTTCATCCCAACACAGTTTATAGGGCCATACGGTACATAGTTTTCAAGTTACAGACTAAGCTAAGCAAAAGTGAACCAGGCCTTTTTACTGTGAAAATGGCACTTTGGGACTGTGAAAGTGACATTTTGGCCCTGTTGTCCCAAACTGCCCCAGCACTTCCCACATTGCTCAAAGTGGCTAGCTTTCATCCCAACACAGTTTATAGGGCCATACGGTACATAGTTTTCAAGTTACAGACTAAGCTAAGCAAAAGTGAACCAGGCCTTTTTACTGTGAAAATGGCACTTTGGGACTGTGAAAGTGACATTTTGGCCCTGTTGTCCCAAACTGCCCCAGCACTTCCCACATTGCTCAAAGTGGCTAGCTTTCATCCCAACACAGTTTATAGGGCCATACGGTACATAGTTTTCAAGTTACAGACTAAGCTAAGCAAAAGTGAACCAGGCCTTTTTACTGTGAAAATGGCACTTTGGGACTGTGAAAGTGACATTTTGGCCCTGTTGTCCCAAACTGCCCCAGCACTTCCCACATTGCTCAAAGTGGCTAGCTTTCATCCCAACACAGTTTATAGGGCCATACGGTACATAGTTTTCAAGTTACAGACTAAGCTAAGCAAAATGAATCTTTTTTTTTTTACTGTGAAAACGGCACTTTGGGACTGTGAAAGTGACATTTTGGCCCTGTTGTCCCAAACTGCCCCAGCACTTCCCACATTGCTCAAAGTGGCTAGCTTTCATCCCAACACAGTTTATAGGGCCATACGGTACATAGTTTTCAAGTTACAGACTAAGCTAAGCAAAAGTGAACCAGGCCTTTTTACTGTGAAAATGGCACTTTGGGACTGTGAAAGTGACATTTTGGCCCTGTTGTCCCAAACTGCCCCAGCACTTCCCACATTGCTCAAAGTGGCTAGCTTTCATCCCAACACAGTTTATAGGGCCATACGGTACATAGTTTTCAAGTTACAGACTAAGCTAAGCAAAAGTGAACCAGGCCTTTTTACTGTGAAAATGGCACTTTGGGACTGTGAAAGTGACATTTTGGCCCTGTTGTCCCAAACTGCCCCAGCACTTCCCACATTGCTCAAAGTGGCTAGCTTTCATCCCAACACAGTTTATAGGGCCATACGGTACATAGTTTTCAAGTTACAGACTAAGCTAAGCAAAAGTGAACCAGGCCTTTTTACTGTGAAAATGGCACTTTGGGACTGTGAAAGTGACATTTTGGCCCTGTTCGTTCCCTGTTGTCCCAAACTGCCCCAGCTCTTGCCACAATGCTCAAAGTGGCTAGCTTTCATCCCAACACAGTTTATAGGGCCATACGGTACATAGTTTTCAAGTTACAGACTAAGCTAAGCAAAAGTGAACCAGGCCTTTTTACTGTGAAAATGGCACTTTGGGACTGTGAAAGTGACATTTTGGCCCTGTTGTCCCAAACTGCCCCAGCACTTCCCACACTGCTCAAAGTGGCTAGCTTTCATCCCAACACAGTTTATAGGGCCATACGGTACATAGTTTTCAAGTTACAGACTAAGCTAAGCAAAAGTGAACCAGGCCTTTTTACTGTGAAAATGGCACTTTGGGACTGTGAAAGTGACATTTTGGCCCTGTTGTCCCAAACTGCCCCAGCACTTCCCACATTGCTCAAAGTGGCTAGCTTTCATCCCAACACAGTTTATAGGGCCATACGGTACATAGTTTTCAAGTTACAGACTAAGCTAAGCAAAAGTGAACCAGGCCTTTTTACTGTGAAAATGGCACTTTGGGACTGTGAAAGTGACATTTTGGCCCTGTTGTCCCAAACTGCCCCAGCACTTCCCACATTGCTCAAAGTGGCTAGCTTTCATCCCAACACAGTTTATAGGGCCATACGGTACATAGTTTTCAAGTTACAGACTAAGCTAAGCAAAATGAATCTTTTTTTTTTTACTGTGAAAACGGCACTTTGGGACTGTGAAAGTGACATTTTGGCCCTGTTGTCCCAAACTGCCCCAGCACTTCCCACATTGCTCAAAGTGGCTAGCTTTCATCCCAACACAGTTTATAGGGCCATACGGTACATAGTTTTCAAGTTACAGACTAAGCTAAGCAAAAGTGAACCAGGCCTTTTTACTGTGAAAATGGCACTTTGGGACTGTGAAAGTGACATTTTGGCCCTGTTGTCCCAAACTGCACCAGCACTTCCCACATTGCTCAAAGTGGCTAGCTTTCATCCCAACACAGTTTATAGGGCCATACGGTACATAGTTTTCAAGTTACAGACTAAGCTAAGCAAAAGTGAACCAGGCCTTTTTACTGTGAAAATGGCACTTTGGGACTGTGAAAGTGACATTTTGGCCCTGTTGTCCCAAACTGCCCCAGCACTTCCCACATTGCTCAAAGTGGCTAGCTTTCATCCCAACACAGTTTATAGGGCCATACGGTACATAGTTTTCAAGTTACAGACTAAGCTAAGCAAAAGTGAACCAGGCCTTTTTACTGTGAAAATGGCACTTTGGGACTGTGAAAGTGACATTTTGGCCCTGTTGTCCCAAACTGCCCCAGCACTTCCCACATTGCTCAAAGTGGCTAGCTTTCATCCCAACACAGTTTATAGGGCCATACGGTACATAGTTTTCAAGTTACAGACAAAGCTAAGCAAAATGAATCTTTTTTTTTTTACTGTGAAAACGGCACTTTGGGACTGTGAAAGTGACATTTTGGCCCTGTTGTCCCAAACTGCCCCAGCACTTCCCACATTGCTCAAAGTGGCTAGCTTTCATCCCAACACAGTTTATAGGGCCATACGGTACATAGTTTTCAAGTTACAGACTAAGCTAAGCAAAAGTGAACCAGGCCTTTTTACTGTGAAAATGGCACTTTGGGACTGTGAAAGTGACATTTTGGCCCTGTTGTCCCAAACTGCCCCAGCACTTCCCACATTGCTCAAAGTGGCTAGCTTTCATCCCAACACAGTTTATAGGGCCATACGGTACATAGTTTTCAAGTTACAGACAAAGCTAAGCAAAATGAATCTTTTTTTTTTTACTGTGAAAACGGCACTTTGGGACTGTGAAAGTGACATTTTGGCCCTGTTGTCCCAAACTGCCCCAGCACTTCCCACATTGCTCAAAGTGGCTAGCTTTCATCCCAACACAGTTTATAGGGCCATACGGTACATAGTTTTCAAGTTACAGACTAAGCTAAGCAAAATGAATCTGTTTTTTTTTACTGTGAAAATGGCACTTTGGGACTGTGAAAGTGACATTTTGGCCCTGTTGTCCCAAACTGCCCCAGCACTTCCCACATTGCTCAAAGTGGCTAGCTTTCATCCCAACACAGTTTATAGGGCCATACGGTACATAGTTTTCAAGTTACAGACTAAGCTAAGCAAAAGTGAACCAGGCCTTTTTACTGTGAAAATGGCACTTTGGGACTGTGAAAGTGACATTTTGGCCCTGTTGTCCCAAACTGCCCCAGCACTTCCCACATTGCTCAAAGTGGCTAGCTTTCATCCCAACACAGTTTATAGGGCCATACGGTACATAGTTTTCAAGTTACAGACTAAGCTAAGCAAAAGTGAACCAGGCCTTTTTACTGTGAAAATGGCACTTTGGGACTGTGAAAGTGACATTTTGGCCCTGTTGTCCCAAACTGCCCCAGCACTTCCCACATTGCTCAAAGTGGCTAGCTTTCATCCCAACACAGTTTATAGGGCCATACGGTACATAGTTTTCAAGTTACAGACTAAGCTAAGCAAAAGTGAACCAGGCCTTTTTACTGTGAAAATGGCACTTTGGGACTGTGAAAGTGACATTTTGGCCCTGTTGTCCCAAACTGCCCCAGCACTTCCCACATTGCTCAAAGTGGCTAGCTTTCATCACAACACAGTTTATAGGGCCATACGGTACATAGTTTTCAAGTTACAGACTAAGCTAAGCAAAAGTGAACCAGGCCTTTTTACTGTGAAAATGGCACTTTGGGACTGTGAAAGTGACATTTTGGCCCTGTTCGTTCCCTGTTGTCCCAAACTGCCCCAGCTCTTGCCACAATGCTCAAAGTGGCTAGCTTTCATCCCAACACAGTTTATAGGGCCATACGGTACATAGTTTTCAAGTTACAGACTAAGCTAAGCAAAAGTGAACCAGGCCTTTTTACTGTGAAAATGGCACTTTGGGACTGTGAAAGTGACATTTTGGCCCTGTTGTCCCAAACTGCCCCAGCACTTCCCACACTGCTCAAAGTGGCTAGCTTTCATCCCAACACAGTTTATAGGGCCATACGGTACATAGTTTTCAAGTTACAGACTAAGCTAAGCAAAAGTGAACCAGGCCTTTTTACTGTGAAAATGGCACTTTGGGACTGTGAAAGTGACATTTTGGCCCTGTTGTCCCAAACTGCCCCAGCACTTCCCACATTGCTCAAAGTGGCTAGCTTTCATCCCAACACAGTTTATAGGGCCATACGGTACATAGTTTTCAAGTTACAGACTAAGCTAAGCAAAAGTGAACCAGGCCTTTTTACTGTGAAAATGGCACTTTGGGACTGTGAAAGTGACATTTTGGCCCTGTTGTCCCAAACTGCCCCAGCACTTCCCACATTGCTCAAAGTGGCTAGCTTTCATCCCAACACAGTTTATAGGGCCATACGGTACATAGTTTTCAAGTTACAGACTAAGCTAAGCAAAATGAATCTTTTTTTTTTACTGTGAAAACGGCACTTTGGGACTGTGAAAGTGACATTTTGGCCCTGTTGTCCCAAACTGCCCCAGCACTTCCCACATTGCTCAAAGTGGCTAGCTTTCATCCCAACACAGTTTATAGGGCCATACGGTACATAGTTTTCAAGTTACAGACTAAGCTAAGCAAAAGTGAACCAGGCCTTTTTACTGTGAAAATGGCACTTTGGGACTGTGAAAGTGACATTTTGGCCCTGTTGTCCCAAACTGCCCCAGCACTTCCCACATTGCTCAAAGTGGCTAGCTTTCATCCCAACACAGTTTATAGGGCCATACGGTACATAGTTTTCAAGTTACAGACTAAGCTAAGCAAAAGTGAACCAGGCCTTTTTACTGTGAAAATGGCACTTTGGGACTGTGAAAGTGACATTTTGGCCCTGTTGTCCCAAACTGCCCCAGCACTTCCCACATTGCTCAAAGTGGCTAGCTTTCATCCCAACACAGTTTATAGGGCCATACGGTACATAGTTTTCAAGTTACAGACTAAGCTAAGCAAAAGTGAACCAGGCCTTTTTACTGTGAAAATGGCACTTTGGGACTGTGAAAGTGACATTTTGGCCCTGTTCGTTCCCTGTTGTCCCAAACTGCCCCAGCTCTTGCCACAATGCTCAAAGTGGCTAGCTTTCATCCCAACACAGTTTATAGGGCCATACGGTACATAGTTTTCAAGTTACAGACTAAGCTAAGCAAAAGTGAACCAGGCCTTTTTACTGTGAAAATGGCACTTTGGGACTGTGAAAGTGACATTTTGGCCCTGTTGTCCCAAACTGCCCCATCACTTCCCACACTGCTCAAAGTGGCTAGCTTTCATCCCAACACAGTTTATAGGGCCATCCGGTACATAGTTTTCAAGTTACAGACTAAGCTAAGCAAAAGTGAACCAGGCCTTTTTACTGTGAAAATGGCACTTTGGGACTGTGAAAGTGACATTTTGGCCCTGTTGTCCCAAACTGCCCCAGCACTTCCCACATTGCTCAAAGTGGCTAGCTTTCATCCCAACACAGTTTATAGGGCCATACGGTACATAGTTTTCAAGTTACAGACTAAGCTAAGCAAAAGTGAACCAGGCCTTTTTACTGTGAAAATGGCACTTTGGGACTGTGAAAGTGACATTTTGGCCCTGTTGTCCCAAACTGCCCCAGCACTTCCCACATTGCTCAAAGTGGCTAGCTTTCATCCCAACACAGTTTATAGGGCCATACGGTACATAGTTTTCAAGTTACAGACTAAGCTAAGCAAAATGAATCTTTTTTTTTTTACTGTGAAAACGGCACTTTGGGACTGTGAAAGTGACATTTTGGCCCTGTTGTCCCAAACTGCCCCAGCACTTCCCACATTGCTCAAAGTGGCTAGCTTTCATCCCAACACAGTTTATAGGGCCATACGGTACATAGTTTTCAAGTTACAGACTAAGCTAAGCAAAAGTGAACCAGGCCTTTTTACTGTGAAAATGGCACTTTGGGACTGTGAAAGTGACATTTTGGCCCTGTTGTCCCAAACTGCCCCAGCACTTCCCACATTGCTCAAAGTGGCTAGCTTTCATCCCAACACAGTTTATAGGGCCATACGGTACATAGTTTTCAAGTTACAGACTAAGCTAAGCAAAAGTGAACCAGGCCTTTTTACTGTGAAAATGGCACTTTGGGACTGTGAAAGTGACATTTTGGCCCTGTTGTCCCAAACTGCCCCAGCACTTCCCACATTGCTCAAAGTGGCTAGCTTTCATCCCAACACAGTTTATAGGGCCATACAGTACATAGTTTTCAAGTTACAGACTAAGCTAAGCAAAAGTGAACCAGGCCTTTTTACTGTGAAAATGGCACTTTGGGACTGTGAAAGTGACATTTTGGCCCTGTTGTCCCAAACTGCCCCAGCACTTCCCACATTGCTCAAAGTGGCTAGCTTTCATCCCAACACAGTTTATAGGGCCATACGGTACATAGTTTTCAAGTTACAGACTAAGCTAAGCAAAAGTGAACCAGGCCTTTTTACTGTGAAAATGGCACTTTGGGACTGTGAAAGTGACATTTTGGCCCTGTTCGTTCCCTGTTGTCTCAAACTGCCCCAGCTCTTGCCACAATGCTCAAAGTGGCTAGCTTTCATCCCAACACAGTTTATAGGGCCATACGGTACATAGTTTTCAAGTTACAGACTAAGCTAAGCAAAAGTGAACCAGGCCTTTTTACTGTGAAAATGGCACTTTGGGACTGTGAAAGTGACATTTTGGCCCTGTTGTCCCAAACTGCCCCAGCACTTCCCACATTGCTCAAAGTGGCTAGCTTTCATCCCAACACAGTTTATAGGGCCATACGGTACATAGTTTTCAAGTTACAGACTAAGCTAAGCAAAAGTGAACCAGGCCTTTTTACTGTGAAAATGGCACTTTGGGACTGTGAAAGTGACATTTTGGCCCTGTTGTCCCAAACTGCCCCAGCACTTCCCACATTGCTCAAAGTGGCTAGCTTTCATCCCAACACAGTTTATAGGGCCATACGGTACATAGTTTTCAAGTTACAGACAAAGCTAAGCAAAATGAATCTTTTTTTTTTACTGTGAAAACGGCACTTTGGGACTGTGAAAGTGACATTTTGGCCCTGTTGTCCCAAACTGCCCCAGCACTTCCCACATTGCTCAAAGTGGCTAGCTTTCATCCCAACACAGTTTATAGGGCCATACGGTACATAGTTTTCAAGTTACAGACTAAGCTAAGCAAAATGAATCTGTTTTTTTTTACTGTGAAAATGGCACTTTGGGACTGTGAAAGTGACATTTTGGCCCTGTTGTCCCAAACTGCCCCAGCACTTCCCACATTGCTCAAAGTGGCTAGCTTTCATCCCAACACAGTTTATAGGGCCATACGGTACATAGTTTTCAAGTTACAGACTAAGCTAAGCAAAAGTGAACCAGGCCTTTTTACTGTGAAAATGGCACTTTGGGACTGTGAAAGTGAAAGTAACATTTTGGCCCTGTTGTCCCAAACTGCCCCAGCACTTCCCACATTGCTCAAAGTGGCTAGCTTTCATCCCAACACAGTTTATAGGGCCATACGGTACATAGTTTTCAAGTTACAGACTAAGCTAAGCAAAATGAATCTGTTTTTTTTTTACTGTGAAAATGGCACTTTGGGACTGTGAAAGTGACATTTTGGCCCTGTTGTCCCAAACTGCCCCAGCACTTCCCACATTGCTCAAAGTGGCTAGCTTTCATCCCAACACAGTTTATAGGGCCATACGGTACATAGTTTTCAAGTTACAGACTAAGCTAAGCAAAAGTGAACCAGGCCTTTTTACTGTGAAAATGGCACTTTGGGACTGTGAAAGTGACATTTTGGCCCTGTTGTCCCAAACTGCCCCAGCACTTCCCACATTGCTCAAAGTGGCTAGCTTTCATCCCAACACAGTTTATAGGGCCATACGGTACATAGTTTTCAAGTTACAGACTAAGCTAAGCAAAAGTGAACCAGGCCTTTTTACTGTGAAAATGGCACTTTGGGACTGTGAAAGTGACATTTTGGCCCTGTTGTCCCAAACTGCCCCAGCACTTCCCACATTGCTCAAAGTGGCTAGCTTTCATCCCAACACAGTTTATAGGGCCATACGGTACATAGTTTTCAAGTTACAGACTAAGCTAAGCAAAATGAATCTTTTTTTTTTTACTGTGAAAACGGCACTTTGGGACTGTGAAAGTGACATTTTGGCCCTGTTGTCCCAAACTGCCCCAGCACTTCCCACATTGCTCAAAGTGGCTAGCTTTCATCCCAACACAGTTTATAGGGCCATACGGTACATAGTTTTCAAGTTACAGACTAAGCTAAGCAAAAGTGAACCAGGCCTTTTTACTGTGAAAATGGCACTTTGGGACTGTGAAAGTGACATTTTGGCCCTGTTGTCCCAAACTGCCCCAGCACTTCCCACATTGCTCAAAGTGGCTAGCTTTCATCCCAACACAGTTTATAGGGCCATACGGTACATAGTTTTCAAGTTACAGACTAAGCTAAGCAAAAGTGAACCAGGCCTTTTTACTGTGAAAATGGCACTTTGGGACTGTGAAAGTGACATTTTGGCCCTGTTGTCCCAAACTGCCCCAGCACTTCCCACATTGCTCAAAGTGGCTAGCTTTCATCCCAACACAGTTTATAGGGCCATACGGTACATAGTTTTCAAGTTACAGACTAAGCTAAGCAAAAGTGAACCAGGCCTTTTTACTGTGAAAATGGCACTTTGGGACTGTGAAAGTGACATTTTGGCCCTGTTCGTTCCCTGTTGTCCCAAACTGCCCCAGCTCTTGCCACAATGCTCAAAGTGGCTAGCTTTCATCCCAACACAGTTTATAGGGCCATACGGTACATAGTTTTCAAGTTACAGACTAAGCTAAGCAAAAGTGAACCAGGCCTTTTTACTGTGAAAATGGCACTTTGGGACTGTGAAAGTGACATTTTGGCCCTGTTGTCCCAAACTGCCCCAGCACTTCCCACACTGCTCAAAGTGGCTAGCTTTCATCCCAACACAGTTTATAGGGCCATACGGTACATAGTTTTCAAGTTACAGACTAAGCTAAGCAAAAGTGAACCAGGCCTTTTTACTGTGAAAATGGCACTTTGGGACTGTGAAAGTGACATTTTGGCCCTGTTGTCCCAAACTGCCCCAGCACTTCCCACATTGCTCAAAGTGGCTAGCTTTCATCCCAACACAGTTTATAGGGCCATACGGTACATAGTTTTCAAGTTACAGACTAAGCTAAGCAAAAGTGAACCAGGCCTTTTTACTGTGAAAATGGCACTTTGGGACTGTGAAAGTGACATTTTGGCCCTGTTGTCCCAAACTGCCCCAGCACTTCCCACATTGCTCAAAGTGGCTAGCTTTCATCCCAACACAGTTTATAGGGCCATACGGTACATAGTTTTCAAGTTACAGACTAAGCTAAGCAAAATGAATCTTTTTTTTTTACTGTGAAAACGGCACTTTGGGACTGTGAAAGTGACATTTTGGCCCTGTTGTCCCAAACTGCCCCAGCACTTCCCACATTGCTCAAAGTGGCTAGCTTTCATCCCAACACAGTTTATAGGGCCATACGGTACATAGTTTTCAAGTTACAGACTAAGCTAAGCAAAAGTGAACCAGGCCTTTTTACTGTGAAAATGGCACTTTGGGACTGTGAAAGTGACATTTTGGCCCTGTTCGTTCCCTGTTGTCCCAAACTGCCCCAGCTCTTGCCACAATGCTCAAAGTGGCTAGCTTTCATCCCAACACAGTTTATAGGGCCATACGGTACATAGTTTTCAAGTTACAGACTAAGCTAAGCAAAAGTGAACCAGGCCTTTTTACTGTGAAAATGGCACTTTGGGACTGTGAAAGTGACATTTTGGCCCTGTTGTCCCAAACTGCCCCAGCACTTCCCACACTGCTCAAAGTGGCTAGCTTTCATCCCAACACAGTTTATAGGGCCATACGGTACATAGTTTTCAAGTTACAGACTAAGCTAAGCAAAAGTGAACCAGGCCTTTTTACTGTGAAAATGGCACTTTGGGACTGTGAAAGTGACATTTTGGCCCTGTTGTCCCAAACTGCCCCAGCACTTCCCACATTGCTCAAAGTGGCTAGCTTTCATCCCAACACAGTTTATAGGGCCATACGGTACATAGTTTTCAAGTTACAGACAAAGCTAAGCAAAATGAATCTTTTTTTTTTACTGTGAAAACGGCACTTTGGGACTGTGAAAGTGACATTTTGGCCCTGTTGTCCCAAACTGCCCCAGCACTTCCCACATTGCTCAAAGTGGCTAGCTTTCATCCCAACACAGTTTATAGGGCCATACGGTACATAGTTTTCAAGTTACAGACTAAGCTAAGCAAAATGAATCTGTTTTTTTTTACTGTGAAAATGGCACTTTGGGACTGTGAAAGTGACATTTTGGCCCTGTTGTCCCAAACTGCCCCAGCACTTCCCACATTGCTCAAAGTGGCTAGCTTTCATCCCAACACAGTTTATAGGGCCATACGGTACATAGTTTTCAAGTTACAGACTAAGCTAAGCAAAAGTGAACCAGGCCTTTTTACTGTGAAAATGGCACTTTGGGACTGTGAAAGTGACATTTTGGCCCTGTTGTCCCAAACTGCCCCAGCACTTCCCACATTGCTCAAAGTGGCTAGCTTTCATCCCAACACAGTTTATAGGGCCATACGGTACATAGTTTTCAAGTTACAGACTAAGCTAAGCAAAATGAATCTGTTTTTTTTTTACTGTGAAAATGGCACTTTGGGACTGTGAAAGTGACATTTTGGCCCTGTTGTCCCAAACTGCCCCAGCACTTCCCACATTGCTCAAAGTGGCTAGCTTTCATCCCAACACAGTTTATAGGGCCATACGGTACATAGTTTTCAAGTTACAGACTAAGCTAAGCAAAAGTGAACCAGGCCTTTTTACTGTGAAAATGGCACTTTGGGACTGTGAAAGTGACATTTTGGCCCTGTTGTCCCAAACTGCCCCAGCACTTCCCACATTGCTCAAAGTGGCTAGCTTTCATCCCAACACAGTTTATAGGGCCATACGGTACATAGTTTTCAAGTTACAGACTAAGCTAAGCAAAAGTGAACCAGGCCTTTTTACTGTGAAAATGGCACTTTGGGACTGTGAAAGTGACATTTTGGCCCTGTTGTCCCAAACTGCCCCAGCACTTCCCACATTGCTCAAAGTGGCTAGCTTTCATCCCAACACAGTTTATAGGGCCATACGGTACATAGTTTTCAAGTTACAGACTAAGCTAAGCAAAATGAATCTTTTTTTTTTACTGTGAAAACGGCACTTTGGGACTGTGAAAGTGACATTTTGGCCCTGTTGTCCCAAACTGCCCCAGCACTTCCCACATTGCTCAAAGTGGCTAGCTTTCATCCCAACACAGTTTATAGGGCCATACGGTACATAGTTTTCAAGTTACAGACTAAGCTAAGCAAAAGTGAACCAGGCCTTTTTACTGTGAAAATGGCACTTTGGGACTGTGAAAGTGACATTTTGGCCCTGTTGTCCCAAACTGCCCCAGCACTTCCCACATTGCTCAAAGTGGCTAGCTTTCATCCCAACACAGTTTATAGGGCCATACGGTACATAGTTTTCAAGTTACAGACTAAGCTAAGCAAAAGTGAACCAGGCCTTTTTACTGTGAAAATGGCACTTTGGGACTGTGAAAGTGACATTTTGGCCCTGTTGTCCCAAACTGCCCCAGCACTTCCCACATTGCTCAAAGTGGCTAGCTTTCATCCCAACACAGTTTATAGGGCCATACGGTACATAGTTTTCAAGTTACAGACTAAGCTAAGCAAAAGTGAACCAGGCCTTTTTACTGTGAAAATGGCACTTTGGGACTGTGAAAGTGACATTTTGGCCCTGTTCGTTCCCTGTTGTCCCAAACTGCCCCAGCTCTTGCCACAATGCTCAAAGTGGCTAGCTTTCATCCCAACACAGTTTATAGGGCCATACGGTACATAGTTTTCAAGTTACAGACTAAGCTAAGCAAAAGTGAACCAGGCCTTTTTACTGTGAAAATGGCACTTTGGGACTGTGAAAGTGACATTTTGGCCCTGTTGTCCCAAACTGCCCCAGCACTTCCCACACTGCTCAAAGTGGCTAGCTTTCATCCCAACACAGTTTATAGGGCCATACGGTACATAGTTTTCAAGTTACAGACTAAGCTAAGCAAAAGTGAACCAGGCCTTTTTACTGTGAAAATGGCACTTTGGGACTGTGAAAGTGACATTTTGGCCCTGTTGTCCCAAACTGCCCCAGCACTTCCCACATTGCTCAAAGTGGCTAGCTTTCATCCCAACACAGTTTATAGGGCCATACGGTACATAGTTTTCAAGTTACAGACTAAGCTAAGCAAAAGTGAACCAGGCCTTTTTACTGTGAAAATGGCACTTTGGGACTGTGAAAGTGACATTTTGGCCCTGTTGTCCCAAACTGCCCCAGCACTTCCCACATTGCTCAAAGTGGCTAGCTTTCATCCCAACACAGTTTATAGGGCCATACGGTACATAGTTTTCAAGTTACAGACTAAGCTAAGCAAAAGTGAACCAGGCCTTTTTACTGTGAAAATGGCACTTTGGGACTGTGAAAGTGACATTTTGGCCCTGTTGTCCCAAACTGCCCCAGCACTTCCCACATTGCTCAAAGTGGCTAGCTTTCATCCCAACACAGTTTATAGGGCCATACGGTACATAGTTTTCAAGTTACAGACTAAGCTAAGCAAAAGTGAACCAGGCCTTTTTACTGTGAAAATGGCACTTTGGGACTGTGAAAGTGACATTTTGGCCCTGTTGTCCCAAACTGCCCCAGCACTTCCCACATTGCTCAAAGTGGCTAGCTTTCATCCCAACACAGTTTATAGGGCCATACGGTACATAGTTTTCAAGTTACAGACTAAGCTAAGCAAAAGTGAACCAGGCCTTTTTACTGTGAAAATGGCACTTTGGGACTGTGAAAGTGACATTTTGGCCCTGTTCGTTCCCTGTTGTCCAAACTGCCCCAGCTCTTGCACAATGCTCAAAGTGGCTAGCTTTCATCCCAACACAGTTTATAGGGCCATACGGTACATAGTTTTCAAGTTACAGACTAAGCTAAGCAAAAGTGAACCAGGCCTTTTTACTGTGAAAATGGCACTTGGGACTGTGAAAGTGACATTTTGGCCCTGTTGTCCCAAACTGCCCCAGCACTTCCCACACTGCTCAAAGTGGCTAGCTTTCATCCCAACACAGTTTATAGGGCCCTACGGTACATAGTTTTCAAGTTACAGACTAAGCTAAGCAAAAGTGAACCAGGCCTTTTTACTGTGAAAATGGCACTTTGGGACTGTGAAAGTGACATTTTGGCCCTGTTGTCCCAAACTGCCCCAGCACTTCCCACATTGCTCAAAGTGGCTAGCTTTCATCCCAACACAGTTTATAGGGCCATACGGTACATAGTTTTCAAGTTACAGACTAAGCTAAGCAAAAGTGAACCAGGCCTTTTTACTGTGAAAATGGCACTTTGGGACTGTGAAAGTGACATTTTGGCCCTGTTGTCCCAAACTGCCCCAGCACTTCCCACATTGCTCAAAGTGGCTAGCTTTCATCCCAACACAGTTTATAGGGCCATACGGTACATAGTTTTCAAGTTACAGACTAAGCTAAGCAAAATGAATCTTTTTTTTTTACTGTGAAAACGGCACTTTGGGACTGTGAAAGTGACATTTTGGCCCTGTTGTCCCAAACTGCCCCAGCACTTCCCACATTGCTCAAAGTGGCTAGCTTTCATCCCAACACAGTTTATAGGGCCATACGGTACATAGTTTTCAAGTTACAGACTAAGCTAAGCAAAAGTGAACCAGGCCTTTTTACTGTGAAAATGGCACTTTGGGACTGTGAAAGTGACATTTTGGCCCTGTTGTCCCAAACTGCCCCAGCACTTCCCACATTGCTCAAAGTGGCTAGCTTTCATCCCAACACAGTTTATAGGGCCATACGGTACATAGTTTTCAAGTTACAGACTAAGCTAAGCAAAAGTGAACCAGGCCTTTTTACTGTGAAAATGGCACTTTGGGACTGTGAAAGTGACATTTTGGCCCTGTTGTCCCAAACTGCCCCAGCACTTCCCACATTGCTCAAAGTGGCTAGCTTTCATCCCAACACAGTTTATAGGGCCATACGGTACATAGTTTTCAAGTTACAGACTAAGCTAAGCAAAAGTGAACCAGGCCTTTTTACTGTGAAAATGGCACTTTGGGACTGTGAAAGTGACATTTTGGCCCTGTTGTCCCAAACTGCCCCAGCACTTCCCACATTGCTCAAAGTGGCTAGCTTTCATCCCAACACAGTTTATAGGGCCATACGGTACATAGTTTTCAAGTTACAGACTAAGCTAAGCAAAAGTGAACCAGGCCTTTTTACTGTGAAAATGGCACTTTGGGACTGTGAAAGTGACATTTTGGCCCTGTTCGTTCCCTGTTGTCCCAAACTGCCCCAGCTCTTGCCACAATGCTCAAAGTGGCTAGCTTTCATCCCAACACAGTTTATAGGGCCATACGGTACATAGTTTTCAAGTTACAGACTAAGCTAAGCAAAAGTGAACCAGGCCTTTTTACTGTGAAAATGGCACTTTGGGACTGTGAAAGTGACATTTTGGCCCTGTTGTCCCAAACTGCCCCAGCACTTCCCACATTGCTCAAAGTGGCTAGCTTTCATCCCAACACAGTTTATAGGGCCATACGGTACATAGTTTTCAAGTTACAGACTAAGCTAAGCAAAAGTGAACCAGGCCTTTTTACTGTGAAAATGGCACTTTGGGACTGTGAAAGTGACATTTTGGCCCTGTTGTCCCAAACTGCCCCAGCACTTCCCACATTGCTCAAAGTGGCTAGCTTTCATCCCAACACAGTTTATAGGGCCATACGGTACATAGTTTTCAAGTTACAGACTAAGCTAAGCAAAAGTGAACCAGGCCTTTTTACTGTGAAAATGGCACTTTGGGACTGTGAAAGTGACATTTTGGCCCTGTTCGTTACCTGTTGTCCCAAACTGCCCCAGCTCTTGCCACAATGCTCAAAGTGGCTAGCTTTCATCCCAACACAGTTTATAGGGCCATACGGTACATAGTTTTCAAGTTACAGACTAAGCTAAGCAAAAGTGAACCAGGCCTTTTTACTGTGAAAATGGCACTTTGGGACTGTGAAAGTGACATTTTTGTTGTCCCAAACTGCCCCAGCACTTCCCACATTGCTCAAAGTGGCTAGCTTTCATCCCAACACAGTTTATAGGGCCATACGGTACATAGTTTTCAAGTTACAGACTAAGCTAAGCAAAAGTGAACCAGGCCTTTTTACTGTGAAAATGGCACTTTGGGACTGTGAAAGTGACATTTTGGCCCTGTTGTCCCAAACTGCCCCAGCACTTCCCACATTGCTCAAAGTGGCTAGCTTTCATCCCAACACAGTTTATAGGGCCATACGGTACATAGTTTTCAAGTTACAGACTAAGCTAAGCAAAAGTGAACCAGGCCTTTTTACTGTGAAAATGGCACTTTGGGACTGTGAAAGTGACATTTTGGCCCTGTTGTCCCAAACTGCCCCAGCACTTCCCACATTGCTCAAAGTGGCTAGCTTTCATCCCAACACAGTTTATAGGGCCATACGGTACATAGTTTTCAAGTTACAGACTAAGCTAAGCAAAAGTGAACCAGGCCTTTTTACTGTGAAAATGGCACTTTGGGACTGTGAAAGTGACATTTTGGCCCTGTTGTCCCAAACTGCCCCAGCACTTCCCACATTGCTCAAAGTGGCTAGCTTTCATCCCAACACAGTTTATAGGGCCATACGGTACATAGTTTTCAAGTTACAGACTAAGCTAAGCAAAAGTGAACCAGGCCTTTTTACTGTGAAAATGGCACTTTGGGACTGTGAAAGTGACATTTTGGCCCTGTTCGTTCCCTGTTGTCCCAAACTGCCCCAGCTCTTGCCACAATGCTCAAAGTGGCTAGCTTTCATCCCAACACAGTTTATAGGGCCATACGGTACATAGTTTTCAAGTTACAGACTAAGCTAAGCAAAAGTGAACCAGGCCTTTTTACTGTGAAAATGGCACTTTGGGACTGTGAAAGTGACATTTTGGCCCTGTTGTCCCAAACTGCCCCAGCACTTCCCACATTGCTCAAAGTGGCTAGCTTTCATCCCAACACAGTTTATAGGGCCAT
The DNA here is from genome assembly GCF_963924005.1 of Protomyctophum bolini. Taxonomy (NCBI): domain Eukaryota; kingdom Metazoa; phylum Chordata; class Actinopteri; order Myctophiformes; family Myctophidae; genus Protomyctophum; species Protomyctophum bolini. The sequence goes on along the minus strand of NW_027665499.1, from coordinate 19,214 downwards.
ACGGTACATAGTTTTCAAGTTACAGACTAAGCTAAGCAAAAGTGAACCAGGCCTTTTTACTGTGAAAATGGCACTTTGGGACTGTGAAAGTGACATTTTGGCCCTGTTGTCCCAAACTGCCCCAGCACTTCCCACATTGCTCAAAGTGGCTAGCTTTCATCCCAACACAGTTTATAGGGCCATACGGTACATAGTTTTCAAGTTACAGACAAAGCTAAGCAAAATGAATCTTTTTTTTTTTACTGTGAAAACGGCACTTTGGGACTGTGAAAGTGACATTTTGGCCCTGTTGTCCCAAACTGCCCCAGCACTTCCCACATTGCTCAAAGTGGCTAGCTTTCATCCCAACACAGTTTATAGGGCCATACGGTACATAGTTTTCAAGTTACAGACTAAGCTAAGCAAAATGAATCTGTTTTTTTTTACTGTGAAAATGGCACTTTGGGACTGTGAAAGTGACATTTTGGCCCTGTTGTCCCAAACTGCCCCAGCACTTCCCACATTGCTCAAAGTGGCTAGCTTTCATCCCAACACAGTTTATAGGGCCATACGGTACATAGTTTTCAAGTTACAGACTAAGCTAAGCAAAAGTGAACCAGGCCTTTTTACTGTGAAAATGGCACTTTGGGACTGTGAAAGTGAAAGTAACATTTTGGCCCTGTTGTCCCAAACTGCCCCAGCACTTCCCACATTGCTCAAAGTGGCTAGCTTTCATCCCAACACAGTTTATAGGGCCATACGGTACATAGTTTTCAAGTTACAGACTAAGCTAAGCAAAATGAATCTGTTTTTTTTTTACTGTGAAAATGGCACTTTGGGACTGTGAAAGTGACATTTTGGCCCTGTTGTCCCAAACTGCCCCAGCACTTCCCACATTGCTCAAAGTGGCTAGCTTTCATCCCAACACAGTTTATAGGGCCATACGGTACATAGTTTTCAAGTTACAGACTAAGCTAAGCAAAAGTGAACCAGGCCTTTTTACTGTGAAAATGGCACTTTGGGACTGTGAAAGTGACATTTTGGCCCTGTTGTCCCAAACTGCCCCAGCACTTCCCACATTGCTCAAAGTGGCTAGCTTTCATCCCAACACAGTTTATAGGGCCATACGGTACATAGTTTTCAAGTTACAGACTAAGCTAAGCAAAAGTGAACCAGGCCTTTTTACTGTGAAAATGGCACTTTGGGACTGTGAAAGTGACATTTTGGCCCTGTTGTCCCAAACTGCCCCAGCACTTCCCACATTGCTCAAAGTGGCTAGCTTTCATCCCAACACAGTTTATAGGGCCATACGGTACATAGTTTTCAAGTTACAGACTAAGCTAAGCAAAATGAATCTTTTTTTTTTTACTGTGAAAACGGCACTTTGGGACTGTGAAAGTGACATTTTGGCCCTGTTGTCCCAAACTGCCCCAGCACTTCCCACATTGCTCAAAGTGGCTAGCTTTCATCCCAACACAGTTTATAGGGCCATACGGTACATAGTTTTCAAGTTACAGACTAAGCTAAGCAAAAGTGAACCAGGCCTTTTTACTGTGAAAATGGCACTTTGGGACTGTGAAAGTGACATTTTGGCCCTGTTGTCCCAAACTGCCCCAGCACTTCCCACATTGCTCAAAGTGGCTAGCTTTCATCCCAACACAGTTTATAGGGCCATACGGTACATAGTTTTCAAGTTACAGACTAAGCTAAGCAAAAGTGAACCAGGCCTTTTTACTGTGAAAATGGCACTTTGGGACTGTGAAAGTGACATTTTGGCCCTGTTGTCCCAAACTGCCCCAGCACTTCCCACATTGCTCAAAGTGGCTAGCTTTCATCCCAACACAGTTTATAGGGCCATACGGTACATAGTTTTCAAGTTACAGACTAAGCTAAGCAAAAGTGAACCAGGCCTTTTTACTGTGAAAATGGCACTTTGGGACTGTGAAAGTGACATTTTGGCCCTGTTCGTTCCCTGTTGTCCCAAACTGCCCCAGCTCTTGCCACAATGCTCAAAGTGGCTAGCTTTCATCCCAACACAGTTTATAGGGCCATACGGTACATAGTTTTCAAGTTACAGACTAAGCTAAGCAAAAGTGAACCAGGCCTTTTTACTGTGAAAATGGCACTTTGGGACTGTGAAAGTGACATTTTGGCCCTGTTGTCCCAAACTGCCCCAGCACTTCCCACACTGCTCAAAGTGGCTAGCTTTCATCCCAACACAGTTTATAGGGCCATACGGTACATAGTTTTCAAGTTACAGACTAAGCTAAGCAAAAGTGAACCAGGCCTTTTTACTGTGAAAATGGCACTTTGGGACTGTGAAAGTGACATTTTGGCCCTGTTGTCCCAAACTGCCCCAGCACTTCCCACATTGCTCAAAGTGGCTAGCTTTCATCCCAACACAGTTTATAGGGCCATACGGTACATAGTTTTCAAGTTACAGACTAAGCTAAGCAAAAGTGAACCAGGCCTTTTTACTGTGAAAATGGCACTTTGGGACTGTGAAAGTGACATTTTGGCCCTGTTGTCCCAAACTGCCCCAGCACTTCCCACATTGCTCAAAGTGGCTAGCTTTCATCCCAACACAGTTTATAGGGCCATACGGTACATAGTTTTCAAGTTACAGACTAAGCTAAGCAAAATGAATCTTTTTTTTTTTACTGTGAAAACGGCACTTTGGGACTGTGAAAGTGACATTTTGGCCCTGTTGTCCCAAACTGCCCCAGCACTTCCCACATTGCTCAAAGTGGCTAGCTTTCATCCCAACACAGTTTATAGGGCCATACGGTACATAGTTTTCAAGTTACAGACTAAGCTAAGCAAAAGTGAACCAGGCCTTTTTACTGTGAAAATGGCACTTTGGGACTGTGAAAGTGACATTTTGGCCCTGTTGTCCCAAACTGCCCCAGCACTTCCCACATTGCTCAAAGTGGCTAGCTTTCATCCCAACACAGTTTATAGGGCCATACGGTACATAGTTTTCAAGTTACAGACTAAGCTAAGCAAAAGTGAACCAGGCCTTTTTACTGTGAAAATGGCACTTTGGGACTGTGAAAGTGACATTTTGGCCCTGTTGTCCCAAACTGCCCCAGCACTTCCCACATTGCTCAAAGTGGCTAGCTTTCATCCCAACACAGTTTATAGGGCCATACGGTACATAGTTTTCAAGTTACAGACTAAGCTAAGCAAAAGTGAACCAGGCCTTTTTACTGTGAAAATGGCACTTTGGGACTGTGAAAGTGACATTTTGGCCCTGTTCGTTCCCTGTTGTCCCAAACTGCCCCAGCTCTTGCCACAATGCTCAAAGTGGCTAGCTTTCATCCCAACACAGTTTATAGGGCCATACGGTACATAGTTTTCAAGTTACAGACTAAGCTAAGCAAAAGTGAACCAGGCCTTTTTACTGTGAAAATGGCACTTTGGGACTGTGAAAGTGACATTTTGGCCCTGTTGTCCCAAACTGCCCCAGCACTTCCCACACTGCTCAAAGTGGCTAGCTTTCATCCCAACACAGTTTATAGGGCCATACGGTACATAGTTTTCAAGTTACAGACTAAGCTAAGCAAAAGTGAACCAGGCCTTTTTACTGTGAAAATGGCACTTTGGGACTGTGAAAGTGACATTTTGGCCCTGTTGTCCCAAACTGCCCCAGCACTTCCCACATTGCTCAAAGTGGCTAGCTTTCATCCCAACACAGTTTATAGGGCCATACGGTACATAGTTTTCAAGTTACAGACAAAGCTAAGCAAAATGAATCTTTTTTTTTTTACTGTGAAAACGGCACTTTGGGACTGTGAAAGTGACATTTTGGCCCTGTTGTCCCAAACTGCCCCAGCACTTCCCACATTGCTCAAAGTGGCTAGCTTTCATCCCAACACAGTTTATAGGGCCATACGGTACATAGTTTTCAAGTTACAGACTAAGCTAAGCAAAATGAATCTGTTTTTTTTTACTGTGAAAATGGCACTTTGGGACTGTGAAAGTGACATTTTGGCCCTGTTGTCCCAAACTGCCCCAGCACTTCCCACATTGCTCAAAGTGGCTAGCTTTCATCCCAACACAGTTTATAGGGCCATACGGTACATAGTTTTCAAGTTACAGACTAAGCTAAGCAAAAGTGAACCAGGCCTTTTTACTGTGAAAATGGCACTTTGGGACTGTGAAAGTGACATTTTGGCCCTGTTGTCCCAAACTGCCCCAGCACTTCCCACATTGCTCAAAGTGGCTAGCTTTCATCCCAACACAGTTTATAGGGCCATACGGTACATAGTTTTCAAGTTACAGACTAAGCTAAGCAAAATGAATCTGTTTTTTTTTTACTGTGAAAATGGCACTTTGGGACTGTGAAAGTGACATTTTGGCCCTGTTGTCCCAAACTGCCCCAGCACTTCCCACATTGCTCAAAGTGGCTAGCTTTCATCCCAACACAGTTTATAGGGCCATACGGTACATAGTTTTCAAGTTACAGACTAAGCTAAGCAAAATGAATCTGTTTTTTTTTACTGTGAAAATGGCACTTTGGGACTGTGAAAGTGACATTTTGGCCCTGTTGTCCCAAACTGCCCCAGCACTTCCCACATTGCTCAAAGTGGCTAGCTTTCATCCCAACACAGTTTATAGGGCCATACGGTACATAGTTTTCAAGTTACAGACTAAGCTAAGCAAAAGTGAACCAGGCCTTTTTACTGTGAAAATGGCACTTTGGGACTGTGAAAGTGACATTTTGGCCCTGTTGTCCCAAACTGCCCCAGCACTTCCCACATTGCTCAAAGTGGCTAGCTTTCATCCCAACACAGTTTATAGGGCCATACGGTACATAGTTTTCAAGTTACAGACTAAGCTAAGCAAAATGAATCTGTTTTTTTTTTACTGTGAAAATGGCACTTTGGGACTGTGAAAGTGACATTTCTCAAAGTGGCTAGCTTTCATCCCAACACAGTTTATAGGGCCATACGGTACATAGTTTTCAAGTTACAGACTAAGCTAAGCAAAATGAATCTTTTTTTTTTTACTGTGAAAACGGCACTTTGGGACTGTGAAAGTGACATTTTGGCCCTGTTGTCCCAAACAGCTTTCATCCCAACACAGTTTATAGGGCCATACGGTACATAGTTTTCAAGTTACAGACTAAGCTAAGCAAAATGAATCTGTTTTTTTTTTACTGTGAAAATGGCACTTTGGGACTGTGAAAGTGACATTTCTCAAAGTGGCTAGCTTTCATCCCAACACAGTTTATAGGGCCATACGGTACATAGTTTTCAAGTTACAGACTAAGCTAAGCAAAATGAATCTTTTTTTTTTTACTGTGAAAACGGCACTTTGGGACTGTGAAAGTGACATTTTGGCCCTGTTGTCCCAAACTGCCCCAGCACTTCCCACATTGCTCAAAGTGGCTAGCTTTCATCCCAACACAGTTTATAGGGCCATACGGTACATAGTTTTCAAGTTACAGACTAAGCTAAGCAAAAGTGAACCAGGCCTTTTTACTGTGAAAATGGCACTTTGGGACTGTGAAAGTGACATTTTGGCCCTGTTGTCCCAAACTGCCCCAGCACTTCCCACATTGCTCAAAGTGGCTAGCTTTCATCCCAACACAGTTTATAGGGCCATACGGTACATAGTTTTCAAGTTACAGACTAAGCTAAGCAAAAGTGAACCAGGCCTTTTTACTGTGAAAATGGCACTTTGGGACTGTGAAAGTGACATTTTGGCCCTGTTGTCCCAAACTGCCCCAGCACTTCCCACATTGCTCAAAGTGGCTAGCTTTCATCCCAACACAGTTTATAGGGCCATACGGTACATAGTTTTCAAGTTACAGACTAAGCTAAGCAAAAGTGAACCAGGCCTTTTTACTGTGAAAATGGCACTTTGGGACTGTGAAAGTGACATTTTGGCCCTGTTCGTTCCCTGTTGTCCCAAACTGCCCCAGCTCTTGCCACAATGCTCAAAGTGGCTAGCTTTCATCCCAACACAGTTTATAGGGCCATACGGTACATAGTTTTCAAGTTACAGACTAAGCTAAGCAAAAGTGAACCAGGCCTTTTTACTGTGAAAATGGCACTTTGGGACTGTGAAAGTGACATTTTGGCCCTGTTGTCCCAAACTGCCCCAGCACTTCCCACACTGCTCAAAGTGGCTAGCTTTCATCCCAACACAGTTTATAGGGCCATACGGTACATAGTTTTCAAGTTACAGACTAAGCTAAGCAAAAGTGAACCAGGCCTTTTTACTGTGAAAATGGCACTTTGGGACTGTGAAAGTGACATTTTGGCCCTGTTCGTTCCCTGTTGTCCCAAACTGCCCCAGCTCTTGCCACAATGCTCAAAGTGGCTAGCTTTCATCCCAACACAGTTTATAGGGCCATACGGTACATAGTTTTCAAGTTACAGACTAAGCTAAGCAAAAGTGAACCAGGCCTTTTTACTGTGAAAATGGCACTTTGGGACTGTGAAAGTGACATTTTGGCCCTGTTGTCCCAAACTGCCCCAGCACTTCCCACACTGCTCAAAGTGGCTAGCTTTCATCCCAACACAGTTTATAGGGCCATACGGTACATAGTTTTCAAGTTACAGACTAAGCTAAGCAAAAGTGAACCAGGCCTTTTTACTGTGAAAATGGCACTTTGGGACTGTGAAAGTGACATTTTGGCCCTGTTCGTTCCCTGTTGTCCCAAACTGCCCCAGCTCTTGCCACAATGCTCAAAGTGGCTAGCTTTCATCCCAACACAGTTTATAGGGCCATACGGTACATAGTTTTCAAGTTACAGACTAAGCTAAGCAAAAGTGAACCAGGCCTTTTTACTGTGAAAATGGCACTTTGGGACTGTGAAAGTGACATTTTGGCCCTGTTGTCCCAAACTGCCCCAGCACTTCCCACACTGCTCAAAGTGGCTAGCTTTCATCCCAACACAGTTTATAGGGCCATACGGTACATAGTTTTCAAGTTACAGACTAAGCTAAGCAAAAGTGAACCAGGCCTTTTTACTGTGAAAATGGCACTTTGGGACTGTGAAAGTGACATTTTGGCCCTGTTGTCCCAAACTGCCCCAGCACTTCCCACATTGCTCAAAGTGGCTAGCTTTCATCCCAACACAGTTTATAGGGCCATACGGTACATAGTTTTCAAGTTACAGACTAAGCTAAGCAAAAGTGAACCAGGCCTTTTTACTGTGAAAATGGCACTTTGGGACTGTGAAAGTGACATTTTGGCCCTGTTGTCCCAAACTGCCCCAGCACTTCCCACATTGCTCAAAGTGGCTAGCTTTCATCCCAACACAGTTTATAGGGCCATACGGTACATAGTTTTCAAGTTACAGACTAAGCTAAGCAAAATGAATCTTTTTTTTTACTGTGAAAACGGCACTTTGGGACTGTGAAAGTGACATTTTGGCCCTGTTGTCCCAAACTGCCCCAGCACTTCCCACATTGCTCAAAGTGGCTAGCTTTCATCCCAACACAGTTTATAGGGCCATACGGTACATAGTTTTCAAGTTACAGACTAAGCTAAGCAAAAGTGAACCAGGCCTTTTTACTGTGAAAATGGCACTTTGGGACTGTGAAAGTGACATTTTGGCCCTGTTGTCCCAAACTGCCCCAGCACTTCCCACATTGCTCAAAGTGGCTAGCTTTCATCCCAACACAGTTTATAGGGCCATACGGTACATAGTTTTCAAGTTACAGACTAAGCTAAGCAAAAGTGAACCAGGCCTTTTTACTGTGAAAATGGCACTTTGGGACTGTGAAAGTGACATTTTGGCCCTGTTGTCCCAAACTGCCCCAGCACTTCCCACATTGCTCAAAGTGGCTAGCTTTCATCCCAACACAGTTTATAGGGCCATACGGTACATAGTTTTCAAGTTACAGACTAAGCTAAGCAAAAGTGAACCAGGCCTTTTTACTGTGAAAATGGCACTTTGGGACTGTGAAAGTGACATTTTGGCCCTGTTCGTTCCCTGTTGTCCCAAACTGCCCCAGCTCTTGCCACAATGCTCAAAGTGGCTAGCTTTCATCCCAACACAGTTTATAGGGCCATACGGTACATAGTTTTCAAGTTACAGACTAAGCTAAGCAAAAGTGAACCAGGCCTTTTTACTGTGAAAATGGCACTTTGGGACTGTGAAAGTGACATTTTGGCCCTGTTGTCCCAAACTGCCCCAGCACTTCCCACACTGCTCAAAGTGGCTAGCTTTCATCCCAACACAGTTTATAGGGCCATACGGTACATAGTTTTCAAGTTACAGACTAAGCTAAGCAAAAGTGAACCAGGCCTTTTTACTGTGAAAATGGCACTTTGGGACTGTGAAAGTGACATTTTGGCCCTGTTGTCCCAAACTGCCCCAGCACTTCCCACATTGCTCAAAGTGGCTAGCTTTCATCCCAACACAGTTTATAGGGCCATACGGTACATAGTTTTCAAGTTACAGACTAAGCTAAGCAAAAGTGAACCAGGCCTTTTTACTGTGAAAATGGCACTTTGGGACTGTGAAAGTGACATTTTGGCCCTGTTGTCCCAAACTGCCCCAGCACTTCCCACATTGCTCAAAGTGGCTAGCTTTCATCCCAACACAGTTTATAGGGCCATACGGTACATAGTTTTCAAGTTACAGACTAAGCTAAGCAAAATGAATCTTTTTTTTTTTACTGTGAAAACGGCACTTTGGGACTGTGAAAGTGACATTTTGGCCCTGTTGTCCCAAACTGCCCCAGCACTTCCCACATTGCTCAAAGTGGCTAGCTTTCATCCCAACACAGTTTATAGGGCCATACGGTACATAGTTTTCAAGTTACAGACTAAGCTAAGCAAAAGTGAACCAGGCCTTTTTACTGTGAAAATGGCACTTTGGGACTGTGAAAGTGACATTTTGGCCCTGTTGTCCCAAACTGCCCCAGCACTTCCCACATTGCTCAAAGTGGCTAGCTTTCATCCCAACACAGTTTATAGGGCCATACGGTACATAGTTTTCAAGTTACAGACTAAGCTAAGCAAAAGTGAACCAGGCCTTTTTACTGTGAAAATGGCACTTTGGGACTGTGAAAGTGACATTTTGGCCCTGTTGTCCCAAACTGCCCCAGCACTTCCCACATTGCTCAAAGTGGCTAGCTTTCATCCCAACACAGTTTATAGGGCCATACGGTACATAGTTTTCAAGTTACAGACTAAGCTAAGCAAAAGTGAACCAGGCCTTTTTACTGTGAAAATGGCACTTTGGGACTGTGAAAGTGACATTTTGGCCCTGTTGTCCCAAACTGCCCCAGCACTTCCCACATTGCTCAAAGTGGCTAGCTTTCATCCCAACACAGTTTATAGGGCCATACGGTACATAGTTTTCAAGTTACAGACTAAGCTAAGCAAAAGTGAACCAGGCCTTTTTACTGTGAAAATGGCACTTTGGGACTGTGAAAGTGACATTTTGGCCCTGTTCGTTCCCTGTTGTCCCAAACTGCCCCAGCTCTTGCCACAATGCTCAAAGTGGCTAGCTTTCATCCCAACACAGTTTATAGGGCCATACGGTACATAGTTTTCAAGTTACAGACTAAGCTAAGCAAAAGTGAACCAGGCCTTTTTACTGTGAAAATGGCACTTTGGGACTGTGAAAGTGACATTTTGGCCCTGTTGTCCCAAACTGCCCCAGCACTTCCCACATTGCTCAAAGTGGCTAGCTTTCATCCCAACACAGTTTATAGGGCCATACGGTACATAGTTTTCAAGTTACAGACTAAGCTAAGCAAAAGTGAACCAGGCCTTTTTACTGTGAAAATGGCACTTTGGGACTGTGAAAGTGACATTTTGGCCCTGTTGTCCCAAACTGCCCCAGCACTTCCCACATTGCTCAAAGTGGCTAGCTTTCATCCCAACACAGTTTATAGGGCCATACGGTACATAGTTTTCAAGTTACAGACAAAGCTAAGCAAAATGTTTTTTTTTTTTTTACTGTGAAAACGGCACTTTGGGACTGTGAAAGTGACATTTTGGCCCTGTTGTCCCAAACTGCCCCAGCACTTCCCACATTGCTCAAAGTGGCTAGCTTTCATCCCAACACAGTTTATAGGGCCATACGGTACATAGTTTTCAAGTTACAGACTAAGCTAAGCAAAATGAATCTGTTTTTTTTTACTGTGAAAATGGCACTTTGGGACTGTGAAAGTGACATTTTGGCCCTGTTGTCCCAAACTGCCCCAGCACTTCCCACATTGCTCAAAGTGGCTAGCTTTCATCCCAACACAGTTTATAGGGCCATACGGTACATAGTTTTCAAGTTACAGACTAAGCTAAGCAAAAGTGAACCAGGCCTTTTTACTGTGAAAATGGCACTTTGGGACTGTGAAAGTGACATTTTGGCCCTGTTGTCCCAAACTGCCCCAGCACTTCCCACATTGCTCAAAGTGGCTAGCTTTCATCCCAACACAGTTTATAGGGCCATACGGTACATAGTTTTCAAGTTACAGACTAAGCTAAGCAAAATGAATCTGTTTTTTTTTTACTGTGAAAATGGCACTTTGGGACTGTGAAAGTGACATTTTGGCCCTGTTGTCCAAAACTGCCCCAGCACTTCCCACATTGCTCAAAGTGGCTAGCTTTCATCCCAACACAGTTTATAGGGCCATACGGTACATAGTTTTCAAGTTACAGACTAAGCTAAGCAAAAGTGAACCAGGCCTTTTTACTGTGAAAATGGCACTTTGGGACTGTGAAAGTGACATTTTGGCCCTGTTGTCCCAAACTGCCCCAGCACTTCCCACATTGCTCAAAGTGGCTAGCTTTCATCCCAACACAGTTTATAGGGCCATACGGTACATAGTTTTCAAGTTACAGACTAAGCTAAGCAAAAGTGAACCAGGCCTTTTTACTGTGAAAATGGCACTTTGGGACTGTGAAAGTGACATTTTGGCCCTGTTGTCCCAAACTGCCCCAGCACTTCCCACATTGCTCAAAGTGGCTAGCTTTCATCCCAACACAGTTTATAGGGCCATACGGTACATAGTTTTCAAGTTACAGACTAAGCTAAGCAAAATTAATCTTTTTTTTTTTACTGTGAAAACGGCACTTTGGGACTGTGAAAGTGACATTTTGGCCCTGTTGTCCCAAACTGCCCCAGCACTTCCCACATTGCTCAAAGTGGCTAGCTTTCATCCCAACACAGTTTATAGGGCCATACGGTACATAGTTTTCAAGTTACAGACTAAGCTAAGCAAAAGTGAACCAGGCCTTTTTACTGTGAAAATGGCACTTTGGGACTGTGAAAGTGACATTTTGGCCCTGTTGTCCCAAACTGCCCCAGCACTTCCCACATTGCTCAAAGTGGCTAGCTTTCATCCCAACACAGTTTATAGGGCCATACGGTACATAGTTTTCAAGTTACAGACTAAGCTAAGCAAAAGTGAACCAGGCCTTTTTACTGTGAAAATGGCACTTTGGGACTGTGAAAGTGACATTTTGGCCCTGTTGTCCCAAACTGCCCCAGCACTTCCCACATTGCTCAAAGTGGCTAGCTTTCATCCCAACACAGTTTATAGGGCCATACGGTACATAGTTTTCAAGTTACAGACTAAGCTAAGCAAAATGAATCTGTTTTTTTTTTACTGTGAAAATGGCACTTTGGGACTGTGAAAGTGACATTTTGGCCCTGTTGTCCAAAACTGCCCCAGCACTTCCCACATTGCTCAAAGTGGCTAGCTTTCATCCCAACACAGTTTATAGGGCCATACGGTACATAGTTTTCAAGTTACAGACTAAGCTAAGCAAAAGTGAACCAGGCCTTTTTACTGTGAAAATGGCACTTTGGGACTGTGAAAGTGACATTTTGGCCCTGTTGTCCCAAACTGCCCCAGCACTTCCCACATTGCTCAAAGTGGCTAGCTTTCATCCCAACACAGTTTATAGGGCCATACGGTACATAGTTTTCAAGTTACAGACTAAGCTAAGCAAAAGTGAACCAGGCCTTTTTACTGTGAAAATGGCACTTTGGGACTGTGAAAGTGACATTTTGGCCCTGTTGTCCCAAACTGCCCCAGCACTTCCCACATTGCTCAAAGTGGCTAGCTTTCATCCCAACACAGTTTATAGGGCCATACGGTACATAGTTTTCAAGTTACAGACTAAGCTAAGCAAAATTAATCTTTTTTTTTTTACTGTGAAAACGGCACTTTGGGACTGTGAAAGTGACATTTTGGCCCTGTTGTCCCAAACTGCCCCAGCACTTCCCACATTGCTCAAAGTGGCTAGCTTTCATCCCAACACAGTTTATAGGGCCATACGGTACATAGTTTTCAAGTTACAGACTAAGCTAAGCAAAAGTGAACCAGGCCTTTTTACTGTGAAAATGGCACTTTGGGACTGTGAAAGTGACATTTTGGCCCTGTTGTCCCAAACTGCCCCAGCACTTCCCACATTGCTCAAAGTGGCTAGCTTTCATCCCAACACAGTTTATAGGGCCATACGGTACATAGTTTTCAAGTTACAGACTAAGCTAAGCAAAAGTGAACCAGGCCTTTTTACTGTGAAAATGGCACTTTGGGACTGTGAAAGTGACATTTTGGCCCTGTTGTCCCAAACTGCCCCAGCACTTCCCACATTGCTCAAAGTGGCTAGCTTTCATCCCAACACAGTTTATAGGGCCATACGGTACATAGTTTTCAAGTTACAGACTAAGCTAAGCAAAAGTGAACCAGGCCTTTTTACTGTGAAAATGGCACTTTGGGACTGTGAAAGTGACATTTTGGCCCTGTTCGTTCCCTGTTGTCCCAAACTGCCCCAGCTCTTGCCACAATGCTCAAAGTGGCTAGCTTTCATCCCAACACAGTTTATAGGGCCATACGGTACATAGTTTTCAAGTTACAGACTAAGCTAAGCAAAAGTGAACCAGGCCTTTTTACTGTGAAAATGGCACTTTGGGACTGTGAAAGTGACATTTTGGCCCTGTTGTCCCAAACTGCCCCAGCACTTCCCACACTGCTCAAAGTGGCTAGCTTTCATCCCAACACAGTTTATAGGGCCATACGGTACATAGTTTTCAAGTTACAGACTAAGCTAAGCAAAAGTGAACCAGGCCTTTTTACTGTGAAAATGGCACTTTGGGACTGTGAAAGTGACATTTTGGCCCTGTTGTCCCAAACTGCCCCAGCACTTCCCACATTGCTCAAAGTGGCTAGCTTTCATCCCAACACAGTTTATAGGGCCATACGGTACATAGTTTTCAAGTTACAGACTAAGCTAAGCAAAAGTGAACCAGGCCTTTTTACTGTGAAAATGGCACTTTGGGACTGTGAAAGTGACATTTTGGCCCTGTTGTCCCAAACTGCCCCAGCACTTCCCACATTGCTCAAAGTGGCTAGCTTTCATCCCAACACAGTTTATAGGGCCATACGGTACATAGTTTTCAAGTTACAGACTAAGCTAAGCAAAATTAATCTTTTTTTTTTACTGTGAAAACGGCACTTTGGGACTGTGAAAGTGACATTTTGGCCCTGTTGTCCCAAACTGCCCCAGCACTTCCCACATTGCTCAAAGTGGCTAGCTTTCATCCCAACACAGTTTATAGGGCCATACGGTACATAGTTTTCAAGTTACAGACTAAGCTAAGCAAAAGTGAACCAGGCCTTTTTACTGTGAAAATGGCACTTTGGGACTGTGAAAGTGACATTTTGGCCCTGTTGTCCCAAACTGCCCCAGCACTTCCCACATTGCTCAAAGTGGCTAGCTTTCATCCCAACACAGTTTATAGGGCCATACAGTACATAGTTTTCAAGTTACAGACTAAGCTAAGCAAAAGTGAACCAGGCCTTTTTACTGTGAAAATGGCACTTTGGGACTGTGAAAGTGACATTTTGGCCCTGTTGTCCCAAACTGCCCCAGCACTTCCCACATTGCTCAAAGTGGCTAGCTTTCATCCCAACACAGTTTATAGGGCCATACGGTACATAGTTTTCAAGTTACAGACTAAGCTAAGCAAAAGTGAACCAGGCCTTTTTACTGTGAAAATGGCACTTTGGGACTGTGAAAGTGACATTTTGGCCCTGTTGTCCCAAACTGCCCCAGCACTTCCCACATTGCTCAAAGTGGCTAGCTTTCATCCCAACACAGTTTATAGGGCCATACGGTACATAGTTTTCAAGTTACAGACTAAGCTAAGCAAAAGTGAACCAGGCCTTTTTACTGTGAAAATGGCACTTTGGGACTGTGAAAGTGACATTTTGGCCCTGTTCGTTCCCTGTTGTCCCAAACTGCCCCAGCTCTTGCCACAATGCTCAAAGTGGCTAGCTTTCATCCCAACACAGTTTATAGGGCCATACGGTACATAGTTTTCAAGTTACAGACTAAGCTAAGCAAAAGTGAACCAGGCCTTTTTACTGTGAAAATGGCACTTTGGGACTGTGAAAGTGACATTTTGGCCCTGTTGTCCCAAACTGCCCCAGCACTTCCCACATTGCTCAAAGTGGCTAGCTTTCATCCCAACACAGTTTATAGGGCCATACGGTACATAGTTTTCAAGTTACAGACTAAGCTAAGCAAAAGTGAACCAGGCCTTTTTACTGTGAAAATGGCACTTTGGGACTGTGAAAGTGACATTTTGGCCCTGTTGTCCCAAACTGCCCCAGCACTTCCCACATTGCTCAAAGTGGCTAGCTTTCATCCCAACACAGTTTATAGGGCCATACGGTACATAGTTTTCAAGTTACAGACTAAGCTAAGCAAAAGTGAACCAGGCCTTTTTACTGTGAAAATGGCACTTTGGGACTGTGAAAGTGACATTTTGGCCCTGTTGTCCCAAACTGCCCCAGCACTTCCCACATTGCTCAAAGTGGCTAGCTTTCATCCCAACACAGTTTATAGGGCCATACGGTACATAGTTTTCAAGTTACAGACTAAGCTAAGCAAAAGTGAACCAGGCCTTTTTACTGTGAAAATGGCACTTTGGGACTGTGAAAGTGACATTTTGGCCCTGTTGTCCCAAACTGCCCCAGCACTTCCCACATTGCTCAAAGTGGCTAGCTTTCATCCCAACACAGTTTATAGGGCCATACGGTACATAGTTTTCAAGTTACAGACTAAGCTAAGCAAAAGTGAACCAGGCCTTTTTACTGTGAAAATGGCACTTTGGGACTGTGAAAGTGACATTTTGGCCCTGTTGTCCCAAACTGCCCCAGCACTTCCCACATTGCTCAAAGTGGCTAGCTTTCATCCCAACACAGTTTATAGGGCCATACGGTACATAGTTTTCAAGTTACAGACTAAGCTAAGCAAAAGTGAACCAGGCCTTTTTACTGTGAAAATGGCACTTTGGGACTGTGAAAGTGACATTTTGGCCCTGTTGTCCCAAACTGCCCCAGCACTTCCCACATTGCTCAAAGTGGCTAGCTTTCATCCCAACACAGTTTATAGGGCCATACGGTACATAGTTTTCAAGTTACAGACTAAGCTAAGCAAAAGTGAACCAGGCCTTTTTACTGTGAAAATGGCACTTTGGGACTGTGAAAGTGACATTTTGGCCCTGTTCGTTCCCTGTTGTCCCAAACTGCCCCAGCTCTTGCCACAATGCTCAAAGTGGCTAGCTTTCATCCCAACACAGTTTATAGGGCCATACGGTACATAGTTTTCAAGTTACAGACTAAGCTAAGCAAAAGTGAACCAGGCCTTTTTACTGTGAAAATGGCACTTTGGGACTGTGAAAGTGACATTTTGGCCCTGTTGTCCCAAACTGCCCCAGCACTTCCCACATTGCTCAAAGTGGCTAGCTTTCATCCCAACACAGTTTATAGGGCCATACGGTACATAGTTTTCAAGTTACAGACTAAGCTAAGCAAAAGTGAACCAGGCCTTTTTACTGTGAAAATGGCACTTTGGGACTGTGAAAGTGACATTTTGGCCCTGTTGTCCCAAACTGCCCCAGCACTTCCCACATTGCTCAAAGTGGCTAGCTTTCATCCCAACACAGTTTATAGGGCCATACGGTACATAGTTTTCAAGTTACAGACTAAGCTAAGCAAAAGTGAACCAGGCCTTTTTACTGTGAAAATGGCACTTTGGGACTGTGAAAGTGACATTTTGGCCCTGTTGTCCCAAACTGCCCCAGCACTTCCCACATTGCTCAAAGTGGCTAGCTTTCATCCCAACACAGTTTATAGGGCCATACGGTACATAGTTTTCAAGTTACAGACTAAGCTAAGCAAAAGTGAATCTTGCTTTTTTACTGTGAAAACGGCACTTTGGGACTGTGAAAGTGACATTTTGGCCCTGTTGTCCCAAACTGCCCCAGCACTTCCCACATTGCTCAAAGTGGCTAGCTTTCATCCCAACACAGTTTATAGGGCCATACGGTACATAGTTTTCAAGTTACAGACTAAGCTAAGCAAAAGTGAACCAGGCCTTTTTACTGTGAAAATGGCACTTTGGGACTGTGAAAGTGACATTTTGGCCCTGTTGTCCCAAACTGCCCCAGCACTTCCCACATTGCTCAAAGTGGCTAGCTTTCATCCCAACACAGTTTATAGGGCCATACGGTACATAGTTTTCAAGTTACAGACTAAGCTAAGCAAAAGTGAACCAGGCCTTTTTACTGTGAAAATGGCACTTTGGGACTGTGAAAGTGACATTTTGGCCCTGTTGTCCCAAACTGCCCCAGCACTTCCCACATTGCTCAAAGTGGCTAGCTTTCATCCCAACACAGTTTATAGGGCCATACGGTACATAGTTTTCAAGTTACAGACTAAGCTAAGCAAAAGTGAACCAGGCCTTTTTACTGTGAAAATGGCACTTTGGGACTGTGAAAGTGACATTTTGGCCCTGTTCGTTCCCTGTTGTCCCAAACTGCCCCAGCTCTTGCCACAATGCTCAAAGTGGCTAGCTTTCATCCCAACACAGTTTATAGGGCCATACGGTACATAGTTTTCAAGTTACAGACTAAGCTAAGCAAAAGTGAACCAGGCCTTTTTACTGTGAAAATGGCACTTTGGGACTGTGAAAGTGACATTTTGGCCCTGTTGTCCCAAACTGCCCCAGCACTTCCCACACTGCTCAAAGTGGCTAGCTTTCATCCCAACACAGTTTATAGGGCCATACGGTACATAGTTTTCAAGTTACAGACTAAGCTAAGCAAAAGTGAACCAGGCCTTTTTACTGTGAAAATGGCACTTTGGGACTGTGAAAGTGACATTTTGGCCCTGTTGTCCCAAACTGCCCCAGCACTTCCCACATTGCTCAAAGTGGCTAGCTTTCATCCCAACACAGTTTATAGGGCCATACGGTACATAGTTTTCAAGTTACAGACTAAGCTAAGCAAAAGTGAACCAGGCCTTTTTACTGTGAAAATGGCACTTTGGGACTGTGAAAGTGACATTTTGGCCCTGTTGTCCCAAACTGCCCCAGCACTTCCCACATTGCTCAAAGTGGCTAGCTTTCATCCCAACACAGTTTATAGGGCCATACGGTACATAGTTTTCAAGTTACAGACTAAGCTAAGCAAAAGTGAACCAGGCCTTTTTACTGTGAAAATGGCACTTTGGGACTGTGAAAGTGACATTTTGGCCCTGTTGTCCCAAACTGCCCCAGCACTTCCCACATTGCTCAAAGTGGCTAGCTTTCATCCCAACACAGTTTATAGGGCCATACGGTACATAGTTTTCAAGTTACAGACTAAGCTAAGCAAAAGTGAACCAGGCCTTTTTACTGTGAAAATGGCACTTTGGGACTGTGAAAGTGACATTTTGGCCCTGTTGTCCCAAACTGCCCCAGCACTTCCCACATTGCTCAAAGTGGCTAGCTTTCATCCCAACACAGTTTATAGGGCCATACGGTACATAGTTTTCAAGTTACAGACTAAGCTAAGCAAAAGTGAACCAGGCCTTTTTACTGTGAAAATGGCACTTTGGGACTGTGAAAGTGACATTTTGGCCCTGTTGTCCCAAACTGCCCCAGCACTTCCCACATTGCTCAAAGTGGCTAGCTTTCATCCCAACACAGTTTATAGGGCCATACGGTACATAGTTTTCAAGTTACAGACTAAGCTAAGCAAAAGTGAACCAGGCCTTTTTACTGTGAAAATGGCACTTTGGGACTGTGAAAGTGACATTTTGGCCCTGTTGTCCCAAACTGCCCCAGCACTTCCCACATTGCTCAAAGTGGCTAGCTTTCATCCCAACACAGTTTATAGGGCCATACGGTACATAGTTTTCAAGTTACAGACTAAGCTAAGCAAAAGTGAACCAGGCCTTTTTACTGTGAAAATGGCACTTTGGGACTGTGAAAGTGACATTTTGGCCCTGTTGTCCCAAACTGCCCCAGCACTTCCCACATTGCTCAAAGTGGCTAGCTTTCATCCCAACACAGTTTATAGGGCCATACGGTACATAGTTTTCAAGTTACAGACTAAGCTAAGCAAAAGTGAACCAGGCCTTTTTACTGTGAAAATGGCACTTTGGGACTGTGAAAGTGACATTTTGGCCCTGTTGTCCCAAACTGCCCCAGCACTTCCCACATTGCTCAAAGTGGCTAGCTTTCATCCCAACACAGTTTATAGGGCCATACGGTACATAGTTTTCAAGTTACAGACTAAGCTAAGCAAAAGTGAACCAGGCCTTTTTACTGTGAAAATGGCACTTTGGGACTGTGAAAGTGACATTTTGGCCCTGTTCGTTCCTGTTGTCCCAAACTGCCCCAGCTCTTGCCACAATGCTCAAAGTGGCTAGCTTTCATCCCAACACAGTTTATAGGGCCATACGGTACATAGTTTTCAAGTTACAGACTAAGCTAAGCAAAAGTGAACCAGGCCTTTTTACTGTGAAAATGGCACTTTGGGACTGTGAAAGTGACATTTTGGCCCTGTTGTCCCAAACTGCCCCAGCACTTCCCACACTGCTCAAAGTGGCTAGCTTTCATCCCAACACAGTTTATAGGGCCATACGGTACATAGTTTTCAAGTTACAGACTAAGCTAAGCAAAAGTGAACCAGGCCTTTTTACTGTGAAAATGGCACTTTGGGACTGTGAAAGTGACATTTTGGCCCTGTTGTCCCAAACTGCCCCAGCACTTCCCACATTGCTCAAAGTGGCTAGCTTTCATCCCAACACAGTTTATAGGGCCATACGGTACATAGTTTTCAAGTTACAGACTAAGCTAAGCAAAAGTGAACCAGGCCTTTTTACTGTGAAAATGGCACTTTGGGACTGTGAAAGTGACATTTTGGCCCTGTTGTCCCAAACTGCCCCAGCACTTCCCACATTGCTCAAAGTGGCTAGCTTTCA